>NC_084530.1:3447184-3594684 GCF_024500275.1 Phycodurus eques
CATGCACCCTCGAGGACCCTGCCGAGGGTGTAGAGCTGGTCCACTGTTCCACGGCCAGGACGAAAACCACACTGCTCCTCCTGAATCTGAGATTCGACTTCCCGACGGACCCTCCTCTCCAGCACCCCTGAATAGACCTTACCAGGGAGGCTGAGCAGTGTGATCCTCCTGTAGTTGGAACACACCCTCCGGTCCCCCTTCTTAAAAAGGGGAACCACCACCCCAGTCTGCCAATCCAGAGGCACTGTCCCCGATGTCCACGCGATGTTGCAGAGGCGTGTCAACCAGGACAGCCCCACAACATCCAGAGCCTTTAGGAACTCTGGGCGAATCTCATCCACCCCCGGGGCCCTGCCACCGAGGAGCTTTTTAACTACCTCGGTGACCTCAAACCCAGAGATAGGAGAGCCCGCCTCAGAGAACCCACACTCTGCTTCCTCATGGGAAGGCGTGTCGGTGGAATTGAGGAGGTCTTCGAAGTATTCTCCCCACCGACTCACGACGTCCGGAGTCGAGGTCAGCAGCGCCCCATCCCCACTATACACAGTGTTGGTGGTGCACTGCTTTCCTCTCCTGAGACGTCGGATGGTGGACCAGAATTTCCTTGAAGCCGTCCGGAAGTCTTTCACCATGGCCTCACCGAACTCCTCCCATACCCGAGTTTTTGCTTCAGCGACCACCAGAGCTGCATTCCGCTTGGCCAGCCGGTACCCATCAGCTGCCTCAGGAGTCCCACAGGCCAAAAAGGCCCAATAGGACTCCTTCTTCAGCTTGAGGGCATCCCTCACCGTTGGTGTCCACCAACGGGTTCAGGGATTGCCGCCACGACAGGCACCGACCACCTTACGGCCACAGCTCCGGTCGGCTGCCTCAGCAATGGAGGCGTGGAACATGGTCCACTCGGACTCGATGTCCCCAGCCTCTCCCGGAACATGAGCAAAGTTCTGTCGGAGGTGGGAGTTGAAACTCCTTCTGACAGGGGATTCTGCCAGACGTTCCCAGCAGACCCTCACAATACGTTTGGGCCTGCCACGTCGGACCGGCATCTTCTCCCACCATCGGAGCCAACTCACCACCAGGTGGTGATCAGTTGACAGCTCCGCCCCTCTCTTCACCCGAGTGTCCAAGACATGTGGCCGCAAGTCCGATGACACGACCACAAAGTCGATCATCGAACTGCGACCTAGGGTGTCCTGGTGCCAAGTGCACATGTGGACACCCTTATGCTTGAACATGGTGTTCGTTATGGACAATCCACGACGAGCACAGAAGTCCAATAACAGAACACCGCTCGGATTCTGATCGGGGGGGCCGTTCCTCCCAATCACGCCCTTCCAGGTCTCACTGTCATTGCCCACGTGAGCATTGAAGTCCCCCAAGAGAACAATGGAGTCCCCAGCGGGGGCACTCTCCAGCACCCCCTCCAAGGACTCCAAAAAGGGTGGGTACTCTGAACTGCTGTTTGGTGCATAGGCACAAACAACAGTCATGACCCGTCCCCCCACCCGAAGGCGGAGGGAGGCTACCCTCTCGTCCGCCGGGGTGAACCCCAACGTACAGGTGCCGAGCCGGGGGTCAATAAGTATACCCACACCTGCTCTGCACCTCTCACCGTGGGCAACTCCAGAGTGGATGAGAGTCCAACCCCTCTCGAGAGGACTGGTACCAGAGCCCAAGCTGTGTGTGGAGGCGGGTCCGACTATATCTCGTCGGAACTTCTCGACCTCACACAACAGCTCGGGCTCCTTCCCTGCCAGAGAGGTGACATTCCACATCCCTAGAGCCAGCTTCTGTAGCCGGGGATCGGATCGCCAAGGTCCCCGCCCAGCTCACACTGCACCCGACCCCTATGAACAAGACCCCACGATTACTTGAACTCCTCCACTTGGGGCAGGATCTCATCCCCGACCTGGGGAGGGCACGCCACCCTTTTCCGACTGAGGACCATGGTCTCAGATTTGGAGGTGCTCTCTCTCATCCCAGCCGCTTCACAATCAGCTGCGAACTGCTCCAGTGAGAGTTGGAGTTCACGGCTTGATGAAGCCAACAGAACCACATCATCTGCAAAAAGCAGAAATACTGAGGCCACCAAACCAGACCCCCTATACGCTTCGCCTCCGCCTTGAAATTCTGTCCATAAATGTTATGAACAGAATCGGTGACAAAGGGAAGTCTCTGCGGAGTCCAACCATCACCAGAAACGAGCCCGACTTACTGCCGGATATGCAGACCAAACTCTGACTCCGGTCGTACAGGGACCGAACAGCCCGTATCAGGGTGTTCAGTACCCCATACTCCCGAAGCACCCCCACAGGACCCCCCGAGGGACACGGTCGAACGCCTTCTCCAAGTCCACAAAACACATGTAGACTGGTTGGGCGAACTCCCATGCACCCTCGAGGACCCTACCGAAGGTGTAGAGCTGGTCCACTGTTCCACGGTGCGATAGGAGAGCCCGCCTCAGAGAACCCAGACTCTGCTCCCTCATGGGATGGTGTGTCGGTGGAATCGAGGAGGTCTTCGAAGTATTCTCCCCACCGGCTCACAACGTCCCGAGTCGAGGTCAGCAGCGCCCCATCCCCACTGTACACAGTGTTGATGGTGCAGTGCTTCCCCCTCCTGAGACGCCGGATGGTGGACCAGAATTTCCTCGAAGCCATCTGGAAGTCTTTCTCCATAGCCTAACCGAACTCCTCCCATGCCCGAGTTTTTGCTTCAGCGACCACCAAAGCTGCATTCCGCTTGGCCAGCCGGTACCCATCAGCTGCCCCAGGAGTCCCACAGGCCAAAAAGGCCCGATAGGACTCCTTCAACTTGACGGCATCTCTCACTGTTGGTGTCCGCCAACGGGTTCGGGGATTGCCGCCACGACAGGCACCAACAACCTTACGGCCACAGCTCCGACCGGCCACCTCAGCAATGGAGCATTCAAGTCCCCCAGCAGAACGATGGAGTCCCCAGCGGGACCCGTCCCCCTACCCGAAGGCGGAGAGAGGCTACCCTCTCGTCCACCGGGGTGAACCCCAACGTACAGGCGCCGAGCCGGGGGGCAATAAGTATACCCACACCTGCTCGCTGTCTCTCACCGTGGGCAATTCCAGAGTAGAAGAGAGTCCAACCCCTCTCGAGAGGACTGGTACCAGAGCCCAAGCTGTGTGTGGCGGCGGGTTCGACTATATCTCGTCGGAACTTCTCGACCTCACACAACAGCTCAGGCTCCTTCCCTGCCAGAGAGGTGACATTCCATGTCCCTAGAGCCAGCTTCTGTAGCCGGGGATCGGATCGCCAAGGTCCCTGCCATTGGCCAACGCCCAGCACCCGACCCCTATGGCCCCACACTATCTTTTTTTAGCTATAAATTTGATGATACAGTCCACATATTGAACTACTCCCAATGTGTATTGGCTCAACTCAGACAACGTAATTATAATAATTTTTTTTTTTTTAAAACAGGAGTGGGTTTTTAACATAATATAAGCAAATACATGACATATATAGCCACATGACATCTGTGCTAATAGAATGTTAATACGAAGCAAATTACAGATCAGTGTACAGGATGCGTAATAATATTTCAATGGCGTATTTCTACATTTTACTTCCTGGAATGCAAATAGCACCATTACGTTCGTGATGCCGCTCATGATGCCACTCATTTACCAGTGGCGGTTCTAGTCCGTTTCTAGCGAGGTGGCGAGACTGCGTCCGAGGATATTTTTAGGGGGATCCTGTCACGCACACACACACACACACACACACACACACGAAGCATGTGTCTTTTTCACAAGCGTACTAAAAAAAAAAAGAGCAACAATTAACATGGAATGTACATGTTCAAAAAGACTAGTAAGAAGTAAACAACTTATCAGGTCCTCCCCTAATTCTGAGTGCATATCAGACTTGTTTAATAGTAGTGATACAGGAAGCAAATTGATTAGTATTTTTCAGTATATCTTACGTTACAAGTGTCACTGAGATTTTCACAATACGAACACAATATGAAATCACATCGCCACCTATATTCAAGCTAGCATTGCTCACTGCTTCATCATTGTCATGTTTATCTAACATATATACATACTGTACATATATACAATACGCACAACACACATATATGCATAATCATTTAAATATATAAGCACACATATGCACCAACACCCACCACTACACCTGATTTCTTGATCACATCTTTTTAAACATAGTTAGGGAGCAACATGATTTGAATTCATTATCATAATAATTCCAAAGGTTAACTCCTCTTTCGCAAACAAATCTCTGTTCGATATTTGTTCTTGTTTTCGATTATTATTATTTTTTTTAAAATACTGTTGTTCCTCTCAGATTAGAACAAATGTCTCTCTCTTGAACAGCCTCTGCCACTCTTGCAAAGACGATTGTTGTGAATTTTATACATTAGCTTTGATATTTTGAATTCAACTAAGTCGTAGAATTTGAGTGTATTTAAGTTGATATATAATTGATTGGTTGGTTCTATTTATCCGGTTTGATGAATTCTGATCGCCTTAATCTGTAGCTTGAAGATTGGATGAGTGTTGGTTTTATACGCGTTGCCCCACATTTCCACACAATAAGTCATACAGTACAGTATATGACAGTTACAGTGAACAGTAGAGTGTATATAATGAGTTTTTTTTTACTTGAGACATCCTTAGATTTATATCGAATTGATATGGTTCTTGACATCTTGGCTTTCACATAGTCTATGAAATTTCCAGCATAGTTTATCATCAATAATTACTCCAAGGAATTTATTTTCATACACTCTTTATCTTAGTAGAATCAATCATGATTTTTGCCTGTTTATTTAACTGCAGTGCCAAAAATGATACATTTTGTTTTACTTAAATTTAAAGACAATTTGTTGATGTCAAAGTAGTTTTTTTAAAGTATTTAATTCATTCTCCACAGTAGTCAGAAGCTGTTCCAGGTTTTTCCCTGAACTGTATATCTTTATTCCCGAGGCATGAAAAATATTACTATTTTGGTTGTCAGTACTTTCTTTGCATATTTAGAAACCCTCTATATAAAACCAATTAAATACTATTATTAGCAGTAGTCTGAATAGTTGTCAGGTGTGTTGCACCCATGAGGGAGTTGAAAAAGCGGAGGTATTGCGTCACTCACATACATTGTGGGGCCGTGTTATATGTTATTTTTTGTGCATCTCGCAGACCTCTAAAAAATGGACGGCAGGCAGCAAATGCCTCCTTGGCTGTGGTTTGGATATAGAAGAGCTTCACATTAAATATAACTAATATATATATTTTTTAAGTACAACAAAAAATAATTACAACAAAATACACGATCAGAACAATGTAGTTACAACACCTAAAATTTGCAAGACATGCACCTGCGAGTTTACACCTTTAGGGGGCAGCGACATACTCCTTCACTGCTGTGCCCTAATCGGCATTCTATTGAAGCCATTTGCTCCCACCATGTCTTGTTTTGCCCACTGTAAGGGGAGTCATGGCTTCAGTATTGAATTCATTAACCTTTTTCATCACTCCCATTGAATGTGTATTGAACTAACCCCACAGCACTTTTCAGCAACCCAAGGTGTGTTAATGGCTGTCATGCACAGTCATAGGCCATTCGGCGAAGAACATGGTATGGTATCGGACAGGCATCAAATTTTGGAAGCATTGACTCATTTGAGAACACCTGATATCCTATCAGCACTTGTGAGAGAACGTTCACAAGCTGTTAGTGTCAGCTTGACCGTACCACCTAACAATGATGCTTCCTTAGAGTAACCTGCCAAAGCTGATTAGTTTTTTTTTTATTGAATCATTTACACAGTGCTATACATATTTAAAACATATACAAAAGTGAAGACTAAAGAACGTAATAGTATTCATCCATTGTGCTGAAGATATTTTATTTTCAACATTTGTGCCACATCCATCCAAAATCTCGTGTCACCTTTCATTTTGATTGAAAAATGATCAACCTAAAGCATTCATACAGTCATCCATTGCTTTCTATGCAACTTATCCTATTCAGGGTCTCAGGGAAGCTCGAGCCTGTTCTGGTTGCCTTTGGGCAACAGTCAATCGTCGGGCTATATTTAACTTGCATAATTAAAAAATGAGTTGATGTGTACACAAGCATAAAGCTCGAACAAAAATCTGTCAGGATGACCATCGCCTCGAGTGCACCCACAGTTTTTCAGCTTTTGTCTAAGTTCCATGAGATAACCACTCTTGCCATTTCAAGAAATACACAAATGGGGGGTTATGAGTTAACATTTTTACTATGTGGTTGACACAGCAATATGGTTTCAAGCAGGGACATACGGGCAGGAGAGGCAGAACCTCGCCTGCATGTGAAGACTGAAAAAAACACAAATAACGATTACATCAAATTCTTTAGTTCACTTTCGATTGATTTTCCTTTTGAATCAACAATGTCCATGATTTCATTGTTAAAATTGCTGAATTTGCGTATGCCCTGTTAAAAAATATTGGGGACATGACAAGTGCAGCAGCAAGCAGTCAACCTCACCTCGGTTTGCACAATCCCTCACTAAAAGCAAAAATAGCACAGCCCAACATCACCATCTATTGGTAAACTTACTGTACTACAACAGAGGAGGCTATTACTGGACTTCCTGTTCCCGGTTCTTTACGTGCCCAATTTAATGTTTTCGTACACTTGTAATATGCATTCTGACCAACCTCACCTCGGTTTGCACAATCCCTCTCTAAAAGCAGAAATAGCAGTCCAACATCACCATCTATTGGTAAACTTACTGTACTACAACAGAGGAGGCTATCTCTTTTTCACGTCCCCAATTTAATGTTTTCGTACACTTATAAATAATATGCATTCTGATTTTCCAGGCTAATGTGTGTATTACATATTGCCGGCATTGGAAAAAAATCCTCACATCTCTAAAACCATCACTTTTCAGGAGAAAAATGTCGTGATTGTTGAGCCATGTACATTGCATCGTCACACAGAGCAAGCCATTTTCAACATGATTATCATCCATCCATCCATTTTCTGAGCCGCTTCTCCTCACAAGGGTCGCGGGCGTGCTGGAGCCTATCCCAGCTGTCATCGGGCAGGAGGCGGGGTACACCCTGAACTGGTTGCCAGCCAATCGCAGGGCACATAGAAACTAACAACCATTCGCACTCACAGTCGTGCCTACGGGCAATGTAGAGTCTCCAATTCATGCATGTTTTTGGGATGTGGGAGGAAACCGGAGTGCCCGGAGAAAACCCACGCAGGCACGGGGAGAACATGCAAACTCCACACAGGCGGGGACGGGGATTGAACCCCGCACCTCAGAACTGTGAGGCTGACGCTTTAACCAGTCGGTCACCGTGCCGCCACATGATTATCCAAAAAATAAATAAAAATAAAATAAATAAATAAATAAATAAATAAATAAATAACAGACCCGCGTGGGGACTGACCAACAGTATAGTATAATTTGTGAAAAAATATGAATTTGACCAAATGTGGATATGGGAGGTTTCCGGCTAAGAGTGACAATATTTAGTTTTGCTGATCGTATTCAATTGCAGATAAAGCGCTAGATGAGGCAGACAGGTTTCTGCCTCCATACTGTGGTAGGCAGACTTGTTTGTGGCAGCCACACTGAAGGGGGGGGGCGTACGGGAGCACACAGGTTCAAGTTGGTGCCGCTCTTCTTCTACGCAGACACCAAGCTAACGAGCCTAGGTTCTTTGACTTTGTAAGACTAAAGGCTGATCTCATTGGACATTATAGCTCACAAACAGTGGGGAATGAATAGAAAACTCCTGGACAGTTTCACAACTTTTGGTTTTTAGTTTTGATCTCAACTGTAAAAGATGTGACAAATTTACTCCAGCTTACTCTCATTTTGGCAGGTATAAAACTGTCGAAAGATCATTCTTAAAAAGACTCAACACATTCATTTGGATTAGGACTGATCAAGGAAGACTTTCTTTACTGGGAATGATCTCTATCAAGACTAAAAGACTTGAAGCTCAAAGAAGAAAAGGAAGAAATTTGCAGTAGCGTAACATGCACTTTTTTTGTCCTGAGGGAGACGTGCATGGACTTGGTCAATAAGGAAAGACAAAATTTTAAATTTGACCTAAAATGAGATCATACAACGAAACAAATAATTCAAATTAAATATTTGCTTGTTTTTCTCCTTTTGTGTAATGGTCTGCATTTAAAATATTTGAGCAATATAATAAAATAGATCCAAATATGAAACCCAAGTTTTAGTATAGGCCTAAATTAAAATGTTTTTTTTCCCACAACACTTAGTAAGTTAGTGAGTCACCTTATAAATAAGAAATTGCAATGGTAATATGCTCCCGCTAAACCGCCGGAAATAACGTTCTTTATGGCCAAATATGTGTGTAAAAAGATGCTGATCAAATTTTTTCAGACCACATTTTAATGTCTGGCTGCTAATGTAATGGCAAAACTCCACTCTTAAATCTGACTAATATTAGTGCCTCACCAACTGTGAACCTGACGACTTGTCAGTGGTGTCAATCGTGTAAACTGGAGGAGGCCGGTGGACCCAAATGCAAGGAAAATTAGGCTGTCCAAAAAACCTTGTCTTTAGTTCCAAAAATCTAATTAATTGAAAAGGAGCAGAGGAACCACAGCCAATGCAATGTGCCAAGAGACATCACAGAGGAAGGATATGTTCAAAATCAGGGCATACACACAGACTGATAATTTGACCAAAGCGTTTGTTCCCCTTCTGATCACAGTCGGCAAAGGCCCGGTTGCTGTACGTCACTCAAAGACTATTCTGACTGATTATTCTTTAGTGGTCAGGGTGCTCAGTGATTTTTCCTCCCATGCTATTCGGAAAACGGTCAGGGCCGACAATCGTTGCAGCTGTTCAATTGTTCCGCATGCAAATCCTTATGTATGTGGTCCACACAAAGTTCACACATAGACTCTGCGATTGTGACATGAAACAGAATGACAGCCAATTAAGAAAATTAATCCAGAACAATCTAAAACTTGTGCTGCTGTCGAACTAGTTGTTGAGTGTTTGTATAATTTGTCATCCAGGTCATTCACCACAATAAAAAATGACAAGAAGAGTTTGCAAATGCCATTTACTCTCTCGATGAGCCAACAGTTAGCTTAACTTCTTCTATTTCTTCTTCTCCTACTCCTTCTTTGTATGCCGAGATGCTAAACAGAGAGGCAGAGAACAAGATGCTAAACAGAGCAACAGGTCATGAAGAAAGAGGGATGAAGTGATTGGAGAAGACACAGAAGGGGATGGCTGAAATTGCAACAAATGACTGACACAGGTGAGACTCATTATAGTGGACACAAGAGTGACAAGCAGTAACCCATGAGAGGAGGTAGGAAGTGATAGGCTGGAAATAAGATAGCAAGACGGATTGACCACATGCAATTGTTGATTGACAACAAGCTACACACTGACACAGAGAATCAATGAATGACACACAAACACCTAAAAACAAATAAACCAGGAAAACAGAACAAAGTGCAACTAAGGGATGAAGAACAATATTATTTTATGGTTTGACAATGCAATGCATCTGTGGACCGGAACAACTCCAAAAGTAAAACTAAATAGCAACACGCTGCTTTTCGTTTGTTATTAAACTGATGTTCAATTATTCATTCATTTTCCATGCTGCTTATCCTCACTAGGGTCACGGGGGCGCTGGAGCCCATCCCAGCTGACTGGGCGAGAGGCGAGAAACACCCTGAACTGTTCGCCAGCCAATCGCAGGGCACATATAAACAAGCAACCATTCGCACTCACATTCACATTCACACCTACGGGCAATTTAGAGTCTTCAATTAACGTACTATGCATGTTTTAGGGATGTGGGAGGAAACCGGAGTACCCGGAGAAAACCCACACAGGCACAAGGAGAACATGCAAACTCCACACAGGCGGGGCTGGGATTTGAACCCGGGTCCTCAGAACTGTGAGGCAGATGTGTTAACCAGTCTACTACCGTGCCACGTCAAAATATTAACAATGTTATCCGAAAAGGTCAATTTATTTGTTTTAAAATCAGATTAGCAGGTGCCTTGAGAAAAGAGAAATGAGGAAGCGGCAGGGTTTTCATGTTCGAAAACAGTGGTTCTCAAACATTTACACTCCAATATCACCTCAAAAAATACTTAGCAGCAAGTTTTGAACATTAACACTGCACTTAAATATAGGGAAATAAAAACTGTACTTCATGATTCAGTTTAAATGTGTTGCACATAAAAAAAAAAATACCTCCATAAATGATGCTTTTCAAGTATTTTGATATTAAATGCAAATGTTCTTAAAAGTTACATATAGAACTGTACTTAAAAACTCTACTATACTGGATTAAAAGAAACAAGTTGAAGCCTCTGTAACATTATGCACGGTTTAACGTTAAATTTAATGATTCTCATGCCACTCGAGGCGGCTCATGTACCACTAGTGTTAAATGAATCACACTTTGAGAATCGCTGGTCTCACATGTATGGAGGGTGAGAGTTTGATCATGGGAGTTATTTATACACACTGAATGCGCATTCGCTTACTTTGCAACCCATTAATATGCTCTTCCCACCTTGGTCCTCTTCAGCGGGTCGCGTCCAACGACGATGCGCTGTAAGCGGGTACGGCAAGCGTGACTCGCCCACCCGGCTGGTGCCTTTGTTATATATTTTTTTCTTCTTCCTAGTTCTTCTCCGCTTCCAGCCTTGCCGCCCCACAAGCCATGGAATATATTCAGGCTATGTAAGGGCTACACAAACGTTGTCTTTTTAATTCAGCAGCTGTAACATACTGTAAACCAATATACTGTAGGCAAAGGCATGCTCCAATCGAAGAAACAATAATTTCAGATTGGCTCCTTTGAGTATAGATTTTCCTTCCCCATACAACTGCAGTTACTGTACAGTATATAAAGTTTGCTACCGACCAACATGCCAACCACACCATTAACTGGGTGACAACTCCCAGGTGTCCAATCAGACCTGCTCCTCACTCGATGTTGTCCACCACCATGTGGACAATTATTGATTGACAGCAAGCTGCACACGGACACAGGGAAACTTCAAGTACAGTAGCTCAGGAGGGAGGCTTGTCAGGGAGATACTGACTCATTTTCACACATTGTGGCTCCAATCACAGTACACACCAATTGTGTCAAATTACGACAATCATACCACAAACAGTTGTACTCCTTTCAGTTGGCCTGTACAGGGGCAATTCTAGGATCAAAGGTTTAGGGGTGCTCCAGCTCCCGGCCAGGCAAGATAAATGTCACTGTTTTATACATTTCAACGCAATACTAACACTTTTTGGAAATCTCTGACTATACTTTAAAAGGTTATTTCAGTTTTGAGCCACAGCAAATGAGGAATGGATTGGAATCTTTTATAAAAAAACATATTGTAGCCCTAATTTCTGGGGGAAGAGAACTCATTTTGATTCAGCAGCACCTCTACATTCACATTAACCTGAATAAGTGAATCGAAATGGACTTTTATGAATTCTTCAAATACTAATATGAACGTCTTTCTTTGCTCCTTTTGCTCTCTGTCCGAAAAGGAATAATAATGTTAAAGGGCTTCCAGCAGGAGCAAATCTAGGATCAGAGTTTTATGGGTGCTAGGATTAATTTAAAGTGTGCTTCAAATCAGCACCCCCCCATAATGGGCTACAAACACCTATGGGGAGGTGATGATGAGACACATTTTACCTCTTAAACAACACACATGCACCCAACCCCTCCACAATATTAAGCCTGAGAAAACGGGTATACCTTGGTGAGCTCACACATGAAAAACAAAACCACATGCACACACACAACATTAAGCGTGATAAAGCAGGTATGCCACGGCGGGCAATGAGTAAATTAAACAAATGGCTTAGCTTTAGAAGAGTTGAGGCAATGCGTGGGTATTGTTCTATATGCGAGGGTGTCCTTCCACTTGCTTGTCCGTTTTTCGGGTCACATCCCTCAAACGACAGCTGAACCTGCACATTAAAATGGTGGACCTTGAAGCTTGATTCTTGTCTGCCTTAGAAACAATGTCGTACAGAAATGTAATGTAATGTGACCAAATCACTCCGATGGGGGGGGGGGGGGGATTAGCTGTAGGGTGGGAAGTGTCATGGGTGTGTGTTCCGGTTTTTGTCTTCCCCCTGTTTCACACACACCTGCTCCTGACAGCATCTTCACCACCTGTGCCTCGTTCACCCTAATTACACCTTGCATTTAACCTCGTGTCTCATTCTTTCTGGTCGCCAGTTCGTTGTACCTTGCTGTCGCGTTCCAGCATTCCTTGTTTCCACGTCAACGACTCACAGTAAGACCAGACCCTGTTCCGATTATCGACCTTGCCTTTTTTCCTCACGTTTTTGAATACTGTTGCCTTTCTTGGATTGCCTGCCTGTGTACTGACCTCTGCCTGTATATTAAACCTCTCTTTTTGAAACTGTCCATTTGTTTTGGAGTCGTGCATTTTTGGGTCCTATCCTCTGTTCCGTTCATGACAGGATGGGCCTTTTCTCTGTGGTCTTTCAGTCAGTTTGGCCCGCAGGTGGTCTAGCCTCTTACTTCACACACTCTGCACAATTTTATTAGTCACACTTTACATATTTCTCACATTGGGCACATTCACATCTCATTCAGGGTACCCTGGGGGGCTGGCACGAGACATGATGAGGCGGACACTGGGCCGGGTCCTGGCACATCTGTGCTGGTCTCCGGTCTGGTCGCCACTCTTCTCTGCCCTGTTGGTCCTCCAGTTTGTAATGCATCATACACAAGTTAGTGGTGGGAGGGCAGTGTCGGGCTGGGGAAGTCACTTGGCCAGGTGTACCGGACTGCGGCCTGCTTTCTGGCCTGCCATGCCTTTTTAATCCACCGCATACATTAACACATCCTATCCCTATCCCACCTCTTGCCCAGAATTGGCTGGGATAGGCTCCAGTACGTCTGCGACCCTAGTGAGGATAAGCGGTACGGAAAATGAATGGATGTGATCTGTGAAGAGGGAGATTTTTGCTTGTACTTCTGAGGGGAGTCGCTTCATGTGAAGATTCATGGAATGCATCTCACTTTCTGGTGTACATTTTGTTCTTTTATTGTATAACTGACTCTGATTCCTTCACTATGAAATCTAATACACAGCTATGCAGAGCTACACAGCTACCGCTCTCCCACAAAGCAACAAAGACAGTTGACTTTTGGCACTTGTAAAATTATAAAACAATACAAAAATATACCCTGTTGCATGTTCATAAACAAAGGTAGGCTACATAGATATTACACAGGAGTCTCAAATGATTGAGTGAAAACTAAGCACTCATAATAACACTAGATTATTACACATTACTTATGTATAAACAGATAAATATACAGATTGTGCTTCTTGATGAGCAACCCAAAAACAATGGGAAAGGATTCTGTGCTGCTATCTTCACCACGTAGGCTATGGCATTCATCAAACTGGCTGCTTACATTTGACAAACAATTACATCTGGTTTTATTTCTTTGATAAAGTAATGGCCAACCATCGATTAAGTCCCAAAAGAGACATATTGAGACCACTATTTCTGTGTTGTTCATGTATGTCAACTGTCACCCTCCATGCCCTGGATACTGTAGATCATGGGACAGTATTGGTCAAATCAGACTCCTGAGAGCCAGTTGTATCTGTGCCAGTGCAGCAAAACAAAACAAGGAGCAATGCAAACTTAGCTTGTACCATATCACCTGGTAGGAGAAAGCAAAGCAAATTTATTTATATCGCAAATTTCATACCCAAGGTAACTCAATGTGCTTCACATGATTATAAACATTTAAAACAAAGATAGAAAAAATAAAACAAATGTACAATTAAAACTGCATACAGTGCAAGAAATATCATTTAAAAGTGGAAATGCTCTAAAAAGCATGGGGAAAAAGTTTTTAACATGGACTTAAAAACATGCACACTTGGGGCTGACGTTACTTCTGTTGGCAACTTATTCCATTTGTGTTCAGCATAATAGCTAAATGCTGCTTCACCATGTTTGCTTTGGACTGTGCTCCACTATTTGACCTGTGTCTATCGATCTCAGAGCCCTACTGGGTTTATATGCCATTAGCATTTCATTCATGTATTCAGGACCTAAACCGTTTAGTAATTTATAGACCAGTAGCACAACTTTAAAATCTATTCTAAAGCTGACTGGAAGCCAGTGTGAAGGCTTTGGAATTGGAGTAATATGCTCTGACCTCTTTGTTCTGGTCAGAACCCGAGCTGCAGCATTCTGAATGAGCTGCAGCTGTTTAATGCTCTTTTTAGGGAGTCCAGTCAGAAGACCATTAATGCAGCCCTATGGGGGGCACAAGCCAATGCAAACTGTAGGCCGGTCCCAAGCCCCGATAAAACTTTGCCAAACAAATATGAGCGTTCATCCAAAGAATTCCATAACGGATCGGTCTTGGCCCGGGTTAACAAAGTCCGCCACCGGTGCCGTCAACCTGCAGGGTGTCGTTGGAAATTCCGCTACTGTGGGTCAAAGTTGAAGAAGAGGTGGAAAGCAGGTTCTTCGTCAGAAAGAGAAGACGAAAGCACAGAGCCTAGAACTGAATGTGGGGACTTTGAATGTTGGGACTATAACAGGAAAGTCTCGGGAGTTGGTTGACATGATGATTAGGAGAAAGGTTGCTAGATTGTGTGTCCAGGAGACCAGGTGGAAAGGCAGTAAGGCTAGAAGTTTAGGGGCAGGGTTTAAATTATTTTACCATGGTTTAGATGGGAAGACGGCACAGTGACCGACTGGTTAGCACGTCAGCCTCACAGTTCTGAGGACCGGGGTTAAAATCCTGGCCTGTCTGTGTGGAATTTGCATGTTCTTCCCATGCCTGTGTGAGTTTTCTCCGGGCACTCCGGTTTCCTCCCACATCCCAAAAACATGCATGGTAGGTTTATTGAAGACTCTAAATTGCCCGTAGGTGTGAATGTGAGTGCGAATGGTCGTTTGTTTATATGTGCTCTGCGATTGGCTGGTGACCGGTTCAGGGTGTACTCCGCCTCTCGCCCGAAGATATCTGGGATAGGCTCCAGCACGCCGACAACCCTAGTGAGGATACGCGGTGAAAGAAACTGGATGAATGGATAGATGGGAAGAGAAATTGAGTTGGGGTTATTTTAAAAGAGTTGGCTAAGAATGTCTTGGAGGTGAAAAGAGTATCAGATCGAGTGATGAGGCTGAAACTTGAAATTGAGGGTGTTATGTATAATGTGATTAGTGGCGGTGCCCCACAGGTAGGATGTGACCTAGAGGTGAAAGAGAAATTCTGGAAGGAGCTAGACGAAGTAGTTCTGAGCATCCCAGACAGAGAGAGAGTCGTGATTGGTGCAGATTGTAATGGACATGTTGTTGAAGGAAACAGGGGTGATGAAGAAGTGATGGGTAAGTACGGTATCCAGGAAAGGAACTTGGAGGGACAGATGGTGGTAGACTTTGCAAAAAGGATGCAAATGGCTGTAGTGAACACTTTTTTCCAGAATAGGCAGGAACATAGGGTGACCTACAAGAGCGGAGGTAGAAGCATGCAGGTGAATTACATCTTGTGCAGATGATGTAATCTGAAGGATGTTACTGACTGTAAGGTAGTGGTAGAGGAGAGTGTGACAAAACAGCATAGGATGATGGTGTGTAATATTACTCTGGTGGTGGGCAGGAAGATTAGGAAGACAAAGGCATAGCAGAGAACGAAGCGGGGGAAGCTGAGACCGGACGAGTGTTGTGCAGCTTTTCAGGAAGAGGTGAGACAGGCTCTCGGTGTACAGGAGGAGCTTCCAGAAGACTGGACCACTGCAGCCAAGGTGATTAGAGAGGCAGTCAGGAGACTACTTGGTGTATCTTCTGGCAGGAAAGGAGAGAGGAGACTTGGTGGTGGACTGGTGTCAGTAGTGTGCTAGATAGATGGAATTAATACTTCGAGCAGTTGATGAATGAGAAAAATGAGAGAGAAGGGAGAGTTGAAGAGGCAAGTGTGGTGGACCAGGAAGTGGCAATGATTTGTAAGGGGGAAGTTAGAAAGGCATTAAAGAACATGAAAAATGGAAAGGCAGTTGGTCCTGATGACATTCCTGTGGAGGTATGGAAGCATCTAGGAGAGGTGGCTGTGGAGTTTTTGACCAGCTTGTTCAATAGAATTGTAGCGTGTGAGAAGATGCCTGAGGAATGGAAGAAAAGTGTGTTGGTGCCCATTTTTAAGAACAAGGGTGATGTGCAGAGCTGTGGGAACTATAGAGGAATAAAGTTGATGAGCCACACAATGAAGTTATGGAAAATAGTAATGGAGGCTAGACTCAGGACAGAAGTGAGTATTTGCGAGCAACAGTATGGTTTCATGCCTAGAAAGAGTACCACAGATGCATTATTTGCCTTGAGGATGTTGATGGAAAAGTACAGAGAAGGTCAGAAGGAGCTACATTGAAGAAGACTACATTGTGAAGACTGTCCCAGTTTAAAAGACTGTATTTTTTTAAAATTGCACAGTGATGATAGTGCCTTGTTTTTTTTTTTTAGTTGGTGTTCAAGAGGAGGATGCAGGAGATAGGCTTACATGGAAAAGGATGACACGCTGTGGCGACCCCTAAAGGGACAAACCGAAAGGAAAAGAAGTCAGAAGACCATTACAATAGTCAAGTCTACGTGACATAAAAGCATGGATGAGCTTCTCCTGGTCTGCTTGACACATGCAAGCCTTCACTGTGGATATTTTCTTCAGATGGTAGAAGGCAGTTTTAGTAATTGATTTGATATGACTGTTGAAAGTCAGCTCAGCATGCATTGCACCATGAAATGTTGAATTAATGTTCATAAATGATCAGGATTAAAGAAACATGTATGAATAGCTTTATTTTGTTAGTTTCTTTAAGGAATCATTCTGAAGTTAAGCACTTGATTTGAACACGTAATACTTTTTTAAAATTTACTTGCTCTTATTTTGAAATTCACAGCCCTACTTTCATTTATTAAATTAGAAAATGAACATCATTCATGTTACGTTAATAATTTTTTATCATATGGGTGGGTTTTCCAGAATTCTCCCACCATGCTGCCTCAACATGAACCAATAACTTAAATATTAGTGTAGTTGAAGCCAAAGTAAATGAGCAACTTAGTGCAGAGGTGACATGCCAACAGAGTACAGTAAGTACCTAAACATAAACAAGCACACCATTCTCAGTACACTTCTCTAAAGACTCTTAACTGATAGATGGATGCCGATTGTGGTGGATGAAGGCAACTGTGTGCGTGTGCTTGTGCGTGTGTGTACGTAAACATGAAAGTGAGTGGCGGTTGGACATTGGGGGTATGCGCGCGCACACACACACACACACACACACATACCATTACACACCCATGGGGTTTGATCAAACCCAGGTTAAGAACCACTGCGATAGTGAAATCGTGCATTTCTTTACACTTATGGTACTGTACCGTCACTGTGCATTGCAGAATAAAAAAATCACCTACCGATCGTTTTCTTCTGTTTGTTGAGACAATAGCAGTTAACGCCATTGAATAGCTTGACTGCATTTTGTTTGGATCACCAGCCACATATTAATACTTGGTGAGGGACATTGATGACTCAGACGTAACTATTGGTGGTTTGAAGAAGTAACTGTAGTCTAATTACTTTTCCGGGACAAGTAACGTGTTACTTTGCTCGTTACTCAAAATGATGGACGGCATTTTGGAGTAACACGTTACCGGCATCACTGGACACGAATACTAAAAGTGTGTTAAAATTTCAGTTATTGCTCGTCAATTCTATAAGCCCTGACGTGTCTATGTATATACTGTACTTAGCAATATAAACACCTTGCTTTTCTGTACATTTAGAGAATCTGTATTTGTTCATTATTGCTGTCATATTCAGTGACTAAAGTTAGGTTTGGTGCCTTGTGGCGGACACTAGTAGACCTACCATGTTTCTCGCTCATGCGACTGCAGGTTGAGGTGCATGGTTCATGTTGACTGTTTAATGGATATTGAATGTCAGTGTGATGGTGGAAGTAGAGGAATAAAAACACTGCTCCTTGTTGTTCTTTCAACTGCCGTAATGTACAAATATGCTGAATATGTCTTTGGTACTCAGCAGGGAAGGTGGGTGGTTTTAATCGCTTAGCGCAGTCACTGAACGCTCTTTTGTTAGAATAGAGATGGGTAACTTTGATGTGATGTTTCCAAAACTGCCACCCAGTTTAAATCCTTTTCAATCCACCTTTTTCAAAAACATAACTCTTCAGAGATTTACACACTGTATTGTCTTGAGGGGCATTGATTTTATGTACCACCAGATGTGTGTCTCTTAAAACACACAAGCCTTTATCAGGACTTTGAGCTTGTGTCCTTTGAATCTTAAGAACACAAAGTCAATTAGAAAAGGAAAAAGAGAGGAAGGGGGAGTGTGCTGTGCGATATGAAGCAAGTTATGGTATTAAATCAGTCTTTCTTGCTCTGAGAATGCAAAAGTACTCCTTTTTCAAAGTAGCCAAGAGATGGAAGGATTTTTGCATTTGGGAAGATGTGGCTGACAGAATGGGAGATAAGCTGGCAGCTGTGACAAGACAGAAGATTCCACTGATGGGAGGGGAATGATGGTGAAACAACAATGGCACTGCACAACAATTACTGGGGACGCCTGTTTGAGAGACCTCATTTCGCCATGGGCCAACCCTCAAATTTGGGAGACGATAAGCGACCCTGGTCTCCTTGCAAAACCACACACACACACACACACACACACACACACACACACACACGAGCATGCGCACACATGCACACACGCATACACACACACACACGCACACACAGAGGGGAACATTTGTTCGTTCCTGTCAAGGGAATGTTTTGTACCATTGTTGTATTGGAAGGAAAGTCAAATCAGCAGAGATATTAAGATACCAACATGACATGGTGCACAATGAATAATTGTACAGCATGCCTGGGTTAATGATGTCCCTGGTTGTCACAGGATTTCATTACTAATTCATTTTACTCCTGTGAAAAGATATTGTCTACAGTACAATTTCTCTTGGGATGTCAGCTCTTGTTGATTGCAGAAAAGTCTTACTACCACCTACTCACAATAGTCAAAAATGTACACTTTACATGCAAATTATGAAGGCTCAAAGTAATCCTGCAGCAGCATAGATTTTCATGGCTATTTTAGAGTTTGCCATCAGTCAGCCACATTGCAATTATACAGTACATCCAATCAAATAATTTAATTTAGAAAATAAAATCAAATTAAAATTGTCCAGTTATTCAACAACCTTTGTCATCCTCATCCTTCTTGACCTCACTGCAGTCTTTGAAACCATAAACCACAGTCCTCCTGTCCCATCTCAAAACCTCTCCTGGTTCAAAATCATAGCTCTCCAATGGTCAACAATTTATCAATATTAACAACTGCACCTCATCTCCTGCCCTTCTGTCCCAAGGTGTCCCCCAGGGCTTGATACTTGGTCCTCTTCTGTTCATCCTTTACATACTCCTCCTCGGAATTGCCTCCGTTTCCACTGCTATAATGATGACGTCCAGCTCTAAATCTCCACCAAATCCATCACCTCCTCAACCTATTCCACTCTAACCAACTGCCTCACTGAAATCAGATCCTGGATGCCAACTTTCTTCAACTCAAGTGCAATAAATCCGATATGTTAATCACTGGTCCCAAATCCATCACCAAACACACCGACAACTTCTGCCTCTCTGGTGACAATACCACAACAGTTCCCTCCCCTCACATCCGCAACCTCGGAGTAGTCTTCCACACCAACCTTACCTTTGAGACCTATATCAACAACATCACAAAAACAGCTTTCTTCCACCTCAAGAATATTGCCCATCTCCACCCTTCACTTTCCTTCACCGTGGCTGAAACTTTGATCCATGCTTTCATCACATAAAGACTTGACTAAGGCAACAGCATCCACTTCAGCTCATCTACGAAACTTCGCAATAAACCAGTATATTCAGAACTCAGCTGCCTGCTTACTCACTCACACCCGCTGCCAAGACCTCATCAACTCTGTCCCTTCAGAAACTCCAGTGGCTCCCCATTCTGCAGCGCATCCATTACAAAGTCCTTCTACTCACTCACAAAGCCCTCCATAAAAAAGCCCCCTCCTACGTTTCCGACCTCCTCCATCACTACACACCTTTCCGGTGCCTCGGCTCCTCCGACAATAACCTTCTTTTTCCATCTCACAAGACCAAGGATCTCATCTGGGGAGAGCCTTCGCCATCTCTGCTCCCACCCTTTGGAATCTTCTCCCAAAACCCTATGCGACTGTATAGATCCTTCCACCCTAACCCTAACCCACCTCTTCCAAGCTGCTTTGAATGTGTACATCTGCCATGATTTATTCCTGTCTTTATTATATGTTGATTTTTATTCGAATTCTGTTTTCATCCTAGCATTTTATTTTATTTGTAAAGCCTCTTTAAGTACCCTTTAAAAGCACTATGAATGTATTAATATTATTATTCATCCATCCATTTTCAACACCGCTTATCCTGGTTAGGGTCGCGGGACGCTGGAGCCTATCCCAGCTGACTTTGGGCGAAAGGCGGACTACACCCTGAACTGGTCGCCAGTCAGTCGCAGGGCACATATAGGCGCGGACAACCATTCGCACTCCCAGTCACACCGTCAATGAGTGGGAACTGAACCCACACTGCCTGCACCAAAGTCAGGCGAGTGTACCACTACACCATCAGTGACTTTATTATTATTATTATTATTATAATAAGAAAAACATCGGCAAACAATAGCAGGCCAAATTTTTGCAAATATTAACTGTGGCTATTAACCATGTATAGGGCACAAGAGCTCCTCAATGTACTGTCAGCCGAATGAATGGCCTTAACGGCATGTTCATTAATACATACATGAAATACTAAATTGTGTGTTTGCAAATGTATATGAGATTTCAATTGAAATAGTATGGTGGACAAACTGATGGGACATCATTTCAGAAGCCCATTCCACTTTCAGTATGCTTCATCAAATACCAGTAATACAAAATGTAATGAGTGGCATACTGTGATAGCTTTTCTCCCTGCCTCCAAATTATACTATTTTATGACAAATTTTGGAGCTGAATAAAAAAAATTGTCTTCATGAAATAATAATGCTCACTTTTAAATGACATTGCTGATCTGTTTTTTTGGGCGGGGGGAAGGAGCCCAATCCAATTCTGCTTATCGCCAAGTTACCTACCTGTGCCTTTTGTCTTAAGCATGACTCACCACCACCAATGCCATCTCTTATGGAATCAGATTTGTGCCAAAAAGATTCACGAAAAACTTTTTAAATCGCAAACGCGATGACGACTTTTGCGTTTACGTTTCTGTTTTTTTCGCTTACGTTTCAGTTTTTTTTGTTTTGTTTTTTCGCTTATGCTTTTTCGCTTACATTGCAGTTTTGTTCGTTTACGGTTTCAGTTTTACGTTTATGTTTTTTTCGCTGTCTTTTGGAACAAACCTCTCGGGTGGGTGGGCTTTTTGAGGAATGCGTCCTCATTGGGTAATTTGTTTTGAGTGACAGCTAATGCCCCCGGATGTGATGTTTTCACGTCACACTCTTTGCATCATCAAGGTTAAGAATGCAAGATTACATTTTCAATCACATTAAGGTAGTGTAAGTATCTATCGTATATGTTGTCAATGCTGTACTAGGAAGAAGTGATGTTGTAACATTATGCTAGTAACATGTTAGAAGTGCACAGCAACGGTTTATCAACAATTTAGCAGCTAAATACATTTAGCAAGATTGCTAACGTTAGCTACCATACTGACTCGTCCCTACTTTACACGATATGGCCACTGGCCATATTTCTTTATCATCTTTTAATGATTATTTTACTAAATAAAATTCAACATTTACAACTAGTACGGCTTAAATATGGAATTAGAATAAAAGGGGCGCTCAAATCGTAAATAATTTGGAAGATTTCCTGAAAGAGCTTGATTATATACAATACCTACTTTTATAGTTAGCCAGGTTTTCTGTTGACAAAAAGAAAATAATTACAGATAAAGACCGTTTTTCTTTTTATAATCTGAGTGTTTATTTCAATATTAAGTTTGTGTTTATTTCAAATGTTTTCTCCTCTGAAATCATTTAGTTTTAAGGACAACAAGCATAAGCATTTGCATTGCTGTAATCTAATTAATCTTACTATCTTTCAGCCAATGGAGCAACTTCTCCCGGATCACAGCGCTGATGCTGACCGAGATGATGGGCTGGTGGTGTCAGACATGTCGAACCATAACTTTCATGTCCTTCATGGATTCATAAATCCCATCACATCCACCTTGTTTGAACAGGAATTCTACATTCAGACTCTCACTCTTATGCGAAAACTGAGTGAAGTGAAAATGAAATGTTAACATTCTCGAATTGGAAAATGTGATTTTTATTTTTATTTTTTGGAGGCATTTGTGTACATGATCCAGTATTATGTTTCAAGTTGTATAAACGTTCAAGATTTTCTTTCAAGGTAATTTTTACAATGCTAATTTGTTGTTCATTCGGTACCTGTTTTGATATGGTAAGTGATGCTAATACAATAACAATTTATACAACCCCTATTCCAATGGAATTGGGACGTTGTGTTAAACATAAATAAAAACAGAAGACAATAATTTGCAAATCACGTTCATTTAAATGAATACACTACAAAGACACGATATTTAATGTTCAAACTGATAAACTTTATTGTTTTTAGCAAAAAATGATGAACTGTTTACCATTGTGTTACATCACCTTTTCTTTAAACAACATTCAATAAAAGTTTGGGAACTGAGGACACTAATTGTTGAAGGTTTGTCGGTGGAATTCTTTCCCATTCTTGCTTGATGTACAGCTTCAGCTGTTCAACAGCCCGGGGTCTCCGTTGTCAAATTTTACGCTTCATAATGCGCCACACATTTTCAATGGGAGACAGGTCTGGACTGCAGACAGGCAAGTTTAGTACCTGCACTCTTTTACTATGAAGACACGCTGTTGTAACACGTGCAGAATGTGGTTTGGCATTGTCTTGCTGAAATAAGCAGGGGCGTCCATAAAAAAGACGTCACTTGGATGGCAGCATATGTTTCTCCAAAACCTGTATGTACCTTTCAGCATTAATGGTGCCTTCATGGATGTGCAAGTTACCCATGCCATTGGCACTAACACAGCCCCATACCATCACAGATGCTGGCTTTTGAACTTTGCGTCCATAACAGTCCTGATGGTTCTTTTCCTCTTTGGCCCAGAGGACACAACGTCCACAATTTCCAAAAACAATTTGAAATGTGGACTCGTCGGACCACAGAATACTTTTCCACATTGCATCAGTCCATCTTAGATGAGCTCGGGCCCAGAGAAGCCGGCGGCGTTTCTGGATGTTGTTGATAAATGGCTTTTGCTTTGCATAGTAGAGTTTTAAGTTGCACTTACGGATGTAGCGCCAAACTGTATTTACTGACATTGGTTTTCTTAAGTATTCCTGAGTCCATGTGGTGATAGCATTGGCACATTGATGTCGGTTTTTGATGCAGTAACGCCTGAGGGATTGAAGGTCACGGGCATTCATTGTTGGTTTTCGGCCTTGCCGCTTACATGCAGTGATTTCTCCAGATTCTCTAAACCTTTTGATGACATTATGGACCGTAGATGATGAAATCCCTAAATTCCTTGCAATTGTACGTTGAGGAACATTGTCCTTAAACTGTTTGACTATTTTCACACGTACTTGTTCACAAAGAGGTGAACCTCGCGTCATCTTTGCTTGTGAATGACTGAGCAATTCAGGGAAGCTCCTTTTATACCCAATCATGGCACCCACCTGTTCCCAATTAGCCTGTTCACCTGTGGGATGTTCCAAACAGGATTTGATGAGCATTCCTCAACTTTCTCAGTCTTTTTTGCCACCGGTCCCACCTTTTTTGGAAGGTTTTTGCAGCCATAAAATTCTAAGTTAATGATTATTTGCTAAAAACAATCAAGTTTATCAGTTTGAACATTAAATATCTTGTCTTTGTAGTGTATTGAATTAAATATAGGTTGAACATGATTTGAAAATCTTGTATTCTGTTTTTATTGATGTTTAACACAACGTCCCAACTTCATTGGAATTGGGGTTGTACAATATATTGTATGTACAACATTAAACGCCTATACAGGCTCGTTGTTCAGGGCGTCCATATATACAATCGCTCAATGTGTGGGGGTAGGTCGCCAACTCTTATTTTTATGCGATGGTTCGGTCCAGTCAGGTTCGACCACGTTGCAGTGTTCGACAGCCTTTATGGTTAATGACATTTTTATTAACGCTGTCGCACTTAATAAGCCACATACTTCTTTTACCGTCTGGAGCGTGTTCTCCAGGGATACAGCAGCCAATCATAGTGAAGCAGCACCTGTCCTGGAGCCAGTAATATTGGAGCAGGGCCTGTCCTTCAATGAAAATGCGCTGGATTCCTAATAATGTTGGACGTTCCCTTTCCGAGTTGTCTCAATTGTAATTTGTGTCATCTTTTGTAAAAGTGTTTCTGCTTTTTTTTATGTTTTCAGAAATGTAAAACTGTTTCGGTTGTTGCTAAGTTGTTTTCTGAAATGTAAAAGTATTCTGGCTTTTGTTAATTTGTTTTCTGAAATGTGAAAGTGTTTCTGCTTTTGTTAATTTGTTTTCTGAAATATATGTTTCACAATTTGTTATTTTGTTTTGCACTTCCAGGCCATCGTACAAAATGGGGCCTAAAGCCATGTCTCAGTGCCACACATCTCTACCGAGTGACACTTACAAGTCCCGCAACATCCCCCCAATTTTTTTTAAATAATCTTTGATGTCCTTTTATCAGAATGCCCTTTTTCAAGCTACATTCTAGTTGATCTTTTTCATCTGGCAGTTGAAATAACCTGATTTATCATTAATATTTTACATGTAAATGAGCTTTGATCTTGTAAAATAGCTTCTCTCTGCTTGGCCGTTGGTGATATCTTGTCTACCAAAGTGTTTATGGCGACGGATCCTTCGATGTGGGTTTCAGAATCAGAATCATCTTTATTTGCCAAGTATGTCCAAAAAACACAAAGAATTTGTCTCCGGTAGTTGGAGCCGCTCTAGTACGACAACAGACAGTCAATTGACAGAGAACACATTTGAGACATAAAGACATTGACAAAAATAGTCACTGAGCAATAAAGGGTTGCTAATTATATGGTAATGCCGGTTCAAATTTTATTTGATATTATTTATTTTTTTGACAATTGTCCAAAAAGATGCAGAGTCCTCCAGCACTTAGAGCAGTTTGAATGACTAATATAGCAATAGTCCGGTGAAATGACCATTGTGCAAAGGGTGCCGAGACTTCAAGGAATATATTCAGTTTAAAGTGACGGGTAGTGCGATAATCTGGGACAATGTTGATTGTGCAAATGTTGCAGATACTCCTCAGTTAGTGTGCAAATGGGGCAGATGCTACTCTGGCATGAGTGGCCAGTATTGGTCAACAGCAGATATGCAAATCGTGCAGCGTGGCGAGACTACTACAGTGAGTGCACGAGTAATGTATAATTGGCCCGACAGAAATGCGACAACAAACTCAAGACAAAAGAAATTGGCAGCATGTTGTAATGGAATTGTAGTTTAGCTGTTTAAGAAGTTGATTGCAAGTTGATTTTACTGTCATTGTGAAGCAGAATTCACCAAGTGTTGGATTGTTCACCCACTAATAGGGAATGTGAGCGGAAATGACAGTTAGCAACTCACAACCCTGCACAGGATGGGTTGTGGGTGAAGTAAAATAGAGGAGGATATTCTGACTATATATATATCTGAGGATATTCACTTCAATGTAACCGGTGCATGGCGTTTATCGCTCACGCACATTTTGGCGATAAACTTGGGTATTTCATCCACAGTTACATTATAAATTATATATAGTTAAGTATTGTGGTAAAACATGTATGCTTTTATATATTGTGATTGCATGGCTTGGTGGTGGTCACCCGGTCGGTCGCTCCAAACCTGGAAATGCACTTCCAGCAGTGTGTGAAAGTCTTTTTTTTTTTTTCACAAAATGGGCCCCAACACTGCACAATTTGGGCTTGGAAATGTTTAGGAATTTCCAATGGAAGCCTTTTTCGGCACCTGTCCCATCTTTTTTTGGAACGTGTTGCAGCCATAAAATTCTAAGTTAATGATTATTTGCTAAAAACAATAGTTTATCAGTTTGAACATTAAATATCTTGTCTTTGTAGTGTATTCAATTAAATATAGGTTGAACATGATTTGCAAATCATTTGATTCTGTTTTTATTTATATTTAACACAATGTCCCAACTTCATTGAATTGTGGTTGTACATTTTACGTTAAATTGACTCAATGCTCTATGTATTTCCTTGTCTGACTTCCTGTCTGGGTTGTCATATTGTGTCCAGCTTGACATGAGCTTGCACTGTACTCTTCTGAAAATAGACTTAAAGAAGGACCTTTTATGTGTTGCATTACTTATTTTATTTTACAATAAAATCTATAAATAAACACAATGTACTGTTGCATTATTGTTACATTCATGGTCAAAGTAGACACTTATCCTTCAAGTTTGTCTGTCTGCATTGAGAAAATGCATGCTGGTGTTCCTGTCCAGTCAACCACTTTATCACTCCAGGGACATAGAATGCATCTTTATCCTCAGCTGTTCCATCTGTGATTCTAAATTAAGCCCGTGGGACACAAAAACAAAGAGATGTGATATTACTTGACGGTAGGTTGATGGAGGTCTTATTTGACCAATGAAAACCGAGGCTTGAAGCCGGGACCATTCACTATGAATTTTTTTGGACACATAGTGGACTGTTTGCTAATTCTCACTGCAGAAGAAGCCGACTGGGGAAGACTACACTGGCAGCTAGCCCAAGACGGAAGTTTAAGGAGACTTCAGTGCAGGCTTTGGAATTATCCATTTTAAATATCTTATCTGTTTGCCATTTTACCATGGCATACTACTCTTAATGTTTGTAATATTAATCATTTACAAGAATAAATACACATTCACACACACATATACATTATACATCCATATATCCTAATGCCATCCATCCATTTGGGAGCCTATCCCAGCTATATTCAGGCAGGCGGCGGGGTACACCCTGAACTGGTTTATATCCTAATGCTTGTGCTCCAAACGAAATTATTTCAGAGGGGGAAAAAACATTTGATATAAACACAAACTTATTATTGAAATAAACCCTCAGATTATGGAAAGGAAAACTGTCTTTATCTGTAATTATTTTCTTTTTATCATCAGAAAAACTGGCTAACTTTAGAAGTAGATATTATATATAGTCAAGCTCTTACAATAAATCCTTATTATTTATTTAGGACTTGTGCTTCCCTTTTATGCAAATTCCATCTTTAAGCTGTACTGGTTGTAAGTGCCGAATTTTATTTCGTAATGTAATCATCATAAAATGGTAAAGAAATGTGGCCAGTGGCCATATAATGTACAGTACAGCTGAGTTAGCATTGTAGCTAACGTTAGCAATATAGCTAATGATATTTAGCTGCTAAATTGTTAATAAACTCTTGCTGTGCACTTCTAACATGTTACTAGCATAATGTTACAATATCACTTCTTCCTAGTACAGCATTGACAACATATATGACAGATAGTTATACTTCCTTAAGGTGAGCCAAAAAAACAAAAAAACTTAAGTAAAAAAACAGAAACACAAACGCAAAAGTCGTCATCGCGTTTGTGATTTAAAAAGTTTTGTGCGAATCTTTTTGGCACAAATCTGATTTCATAATATTTGCACTCCATTTCCGACCTGTCCTCACTTTGATACCAACTGATGACACCTTTTTGTCCCTGTACTGATTTCTTCTTGTGTGCATTCTTCCATGAACTTTGCAAAGAGACCACTGAATGGTAACTGTATTGCTTGAGCCGTACACTTCTGTGTTGGTGAGGCTCTGTGGTATGCCCAGCCATTTCCCAAGAAAGCCACTTATCTGTCCTTTGAGGGATTCAACTATTGCGACTGGGACTGCATAGAGCAGCAGGGGCCACGATACTCAAAATAAATGTATGTCTCCACTATTGCTCATACATCCCCCCCCAAACATTTCACCTTTACTTCAATGACACCGAGGGGTCTTACTTTTTCCACCTAGTCTATTAAATTATGCAGTGGCAAAGACTGTTGATAAAATCTGTTATGTTCCAAATTTAGACTACAAATGGGTTTAACCACCCATTTGTAGTCACCACCCACCCATGTTGTCTCTCGTAGGCTATAGTTACATGAAATAATACTAATGCTACACAATGTGGATAATGGCGAAAATGATACTTTATTAACAATCCAATGCTGGTGTTTAAATTATTTAAAGAATCATCACTGACAAGGGGAGCAATATTTTGCAGAACCGACAATAACGTTCCCCATGTCATTAGAATTCCAGCAGTACGACAATAATCGTCAAATTCAAGCAAGATGGGAAAAAGTGGATATCTGAACCTGCGTCCCAACATGAACCTTCTCACATGTACTATAGATTAATCCAGGTAAATGAGTTGGTTTGTTGGGGACTTAGTGCCCCTTTGTTGAGGACTGGTTACATGTGTTAATGGATGTATGTCCATCCATTTTCCGAACCGCTTCTCCTCACTAGGGTCGCGGGCATGCTGGAGCCTATCCCAGCTGTCATCGGGCAGGAGGCGGGGTACACCCTGAACTGGTTGCCAGCCAATCGCAGGGCACATAGAAACAAACAACCATTCGCACTCACAGTCATGCCTATGGGCAATTTAGAGTCTCCAATTAATGCATGTTTTTTTGGGATGTGGGAGGAAACCGGAGTGCCCGGAGAAAACCCATGCAGGCACAGGGAGAACATGCAAACTCCACACAGGCAGGGCCGGGAATTGAAACCGGGTCCTCAGAACTGTGAGGCTGACGCTCTAACCAGTCGGCCACCGTGCCGCCAATTGATGTACGTGTTTTAATAAAAATTTTATTAATTTGGAAGAATATACAAAGGAAGGTAAATGCCTGCATTCACTTCCGGGTTAGTCCGATTTACGATTTCACACGAAAATCAAACTAATTTGTCTCGTGAAGGGACACCACGTCACTTTTTATATGTATAAAATTTAGGAGAAAGGAGAAATAGGAGAAATTAATTTAGCAGCCGGGCGAGAAACCAGATGACTGTGTCTCAGCTTTGATGAGCTACTTGGGACGGGCTGGTAATTCATTTAGTATCCATGCGCAAAGTTAAACCTCGTGTGCTTGATAAACAGACAAGGTTTCCCTTAGATGTCTTCTATACGCAGACTGACTCGTGGGGCCGAGGCTGGGGGTGCTGGGTGTCATCTTTACCGGCGTTAGTCCGTTACAACACGAACAACTGTACATAATCAAAACCTTGTGCCAGCTAAAATAAAGCTCTGTTGCTGTGGGACTCATTTCAGCAGTGAAGCTCTGCTCCTCTGAGAGATTGAGACAGCATGCACTGGTACATGACAGAAGACAAGTTTGTGTTGCTTTTTTTTTAATTATTCCTGAAAATAGCCCAATTAAATTTGACAACTGCTGAGAAACTGACATGTTTCTCAGAGTGCAGTTCAGCGCACTAAGCTTAGGCTGTTCGGTAAAGCAATCAATTTTCAGTTTTTACCTGATAGTGTAAGTGAATACAGAGCTTTGAAATCCTCTAATTGAGCATGAAATGCCAGGGTTCACAGTAATGAGATGCAGTAGTAAAAGGGAAGATAAACCGTCTTTTACTAACAGCAACATTTTTAAAAGAGTGGCATTCACCAACTTTCGTGTAAACGCTCAGGAAGATTGCGTCTCATTTTCCAAATATTAGAAAAAAAAGGCCCCTAATGCACTTTTCATCCATCCATCTATTTTCCGTACCGTTTACCCTCACTACGATCACGAGCGTGCTGGCGCCGATGTCAGCTGGCTCTTGGCGAGGCAGGGTATATCCTGCCAATAGCAGGGCACATTCACATCGACGGGCAAATTAGAGTTTTCAATTAACCTACCATGATTTTGGCATCCATCCATCCATCCATTATCTGAGCCGCTTCTCCTCACTAGTGTCGCAGGCGTGCTGGAGTCTATCCCAGCTATCATCGGGCAGGAGGTGGGGTACACCCTGAACTGGTTGCCAGCCAATCGCAGGGCACATACAAACAAACAAGCATTCGCACTCACATTCACACCTATGGGCAATTTAGAGTCCTCAATTAACCTAGCATGTATATTTTTGGGATGTGGAAGAAAACCGGAATACCTGGAGAAACCCCACACAGGCACAGGGAGAACATGCAAACTCCACACAGACGAGGCCGGATTTGAACTCAGTCCTTAGAACTGTGAGATAGCTGTGCTAACCAGTCATCCACCGTGCCACCCCTTATGCACTTTAAAACAAAGAAAATGGCATTCAGCATTGATTCTTCCCTCTGTTACAAACATTGAGCAGCATACTTACATGTTCGGCCAGGTGTGCTTATGGGGTAAAGCAGAACTCCAAGATACAGACTCAAAAGGCAGACTTTATTTTCCATCCATCCATTTTCTGAGCCGCTTCTCCTCACTAGGGTCGCGGGCGTGCTGGAGCTTATCCCAGCTGTCATCGGGCAGGAGGCAGGGTACACCCTGAACTGGTTGCCAACCAATCGCAGGGCACATAGAAACAAACAACCATTCGCACTCACAGTCATGCCTACGGGCAATTTAGAGTCTCCAATTAATGCATGTTTTTGGGATGTGGGAGGAAACCGGAGTGCCCGGAGAAAACCCACGCAGGCACGGGGAGAACATGCAAACTCCACACAGGCGGGGCCAGGGATTGAACCCGGGTCCTCAGAACTGTGAGGCTGACGCTCTAACCAGTCGTCCACCGTGCTGCAGACTTTATTATAATAATTATTATTATTTGCTGGTAAGGTGAGGTTAACATTGAACTGTAGTCCTCCAGGGACGCTGCTAGATAGAACATGCTACATGAACTCTGTTACATTTACTCAAGTAGCATTTTGAACAACTTGTACATGTCAGAGTAGTTTTAATACATCATACATTTTACTGTTACTTGAGTATTTATATTAAGAAGAAACGGTACTTTTACTCCGTTACGGTGTTCTACTTTTTCTTTTTAATCAGTTTTTGTGTGCACGATCTATTTTGAGACTTTGCTTTAGACTTCTGCATAGAGGCGCTGTTGTGCCAATCCAATGTGATCACTAGTGTCATTTGAATCCAGTTCACCAAATCACAAGGCAGCCACGTGACCGCACACAAAGCCTTCGTGGGCCAATCAAAGTGACTCATATTGGGAAAAAAATACAATGTGTGACTTGTGTTTACATGACAGACTCCGAAATACACCAGCTTTGTCATGCAGCGTAGTCTTATGTTGTGACCGGCCAAACTTGGATATTTCACTCCACACTTGAGAAGAGAACTTCCGGTAAGTTCCAGATGTTTTTGTTGTTGTTCTGACTGTGCAACATTAGCTCGATTTTATGGTCATAAGTAACGGTCACTGATGATGTAGTGGTGCATTCGCCTGACTTCGATGTGAGCAGCGTGGGTTCAGTTCCCACTCAGTGAAGGTGTGAATGCGAGTGCGAGTGGTTGTCTGTGTCTATATGTGCCCTGTTCAGTTCAGGGTGTTGTCCGCCTTTCGACCGAAGTCAGCTGGGAGTCTCCAGCGCCCCTGAACAGGATAAGCGCTATTAAGAATGGATCGATGGATGGTAACTGTAAAACATGCATCTTTGGGTTACGTTCTGTAAACTCTCTCTCGCACATGCACATGCATGCACGCATGGACGCATGCATGCACACACACACACACACACACACACACACACACACACACAGACACACACACACTATCAATAGGGCAGACCACTTCAAACCTTATCGGGGAAATCAAAAGGCTGCGGTATATGCTCTTATATCAACAAAAAATGGTGTACCGACGTCACGGAGCTCAGCACACGCTGCAGTTGGAGTCCCTGTTTTTTAACGATAAGTCATTCTACTCACCACATCAGTTCGCATCTTACATACTCGCGGGTGTTTACATTCCTCCTCAAGCTAACACGAATGCCACACTGCTAACGGTCACTGAACAAGTAAACAAAATTGAAAAAACGCCCCCAGATTCACCCCTCATTATTCTTGGGGACTTTAACAAAGCTAAACTCAACCACAAACTCCCTAAATACAAGCATGACATCAACTGTCCAACCAGCGACATAACATTTTAGACTACAGCTATATTGCGCTAAATAATGCATACCGTGCTGTCCCCCGTACTGCTCTACGCTCGTCTGATCACTACTTGCTTGGACCTGTTTCTTCACTTCCTGACCACACTCACCATTGCTCTGGACGGCTGAGCGCAAGTATTTAAAGTCCTCCACCCTTGCTATCTCTTCTCCCTGTAGCCTCACTCTTCCCCCACCACCCCTCTCATTCATGCACATATATTCTGTCTTACTTTGGCTAGTCTTCATTTCTCTGCTTTCCAGTGCATGCCTCCATCTTTCTAACTGTTCCTCCACCTGCTCCCTGCTTTCACTGCAGATCACAATGTCATCTGCAAATATTATGGTCCACGGGGATTCCAGTCTAACCTCATCTGTCAGCCTATCCATCACCACTGCAAACAGGAAGGGGCTCAGGGCTGATCCCTGTTGCAGTCCCACCTCCACCTTAAATTTGTCTGTCACACCGAGAGCATACCTCACCACTGCTGCCCTCGTACATGTCCTGTATTATTCTAACATACTTCTCTGCACTCCAGACATCCGCATGCAGTACCATAGTTCCTCTCTGGGTACTCTGTCATAGTCTTTCTCTAGATCTACAAAGACACAATGTAGCTCCTTCTGACCTTCTCTGTACTTTTCCATCAACATCCTCAAGGCAACTAATGCATCTGTGGAACTCTTTCTAGGCATGAAACCATACTGTCACTCGCAAATACTCATTTCTGTCCTGAGTCTAGTCTCCACTACTCTTCACCATAACTTCATTGTGTGGCTCATCAACTTTATTCCTCTATATTTCGCACAGCTCTGCACATCACCCTTGTTCCTAAAAATGGGCACCAGCACACTTTTCCTCCATTCCTCAGGCTTCTTCTAAAAGCACAAGAATTCTATTGAACAAGCTGGTCAAAAACTCCACAGCCACCTCTCCTAGATGCTTCCATACCGCCACAGGAATGTCATCAGGACCAACTGCCTTTCCATTTTTCATCCTTTTTAATGCCTTTCTAACTTCCCCCTTATTAATCATTCCCACTTCCTGGTCCATCACACTTGCCTCTTCTACTCTCCCTTCTCTCTCATTTTCCTCATTCATCAACTCGTCCAAGTATTCTTTCCATCTAGCTAGCACACTACTGGCACCAATCAACATATTTCCATCTCTATCCTTAATCACCCTAACCTGCTGCACATCCTTCCCATCTCTATCCCTCTGTCTGGCCAACCTGTATAGATCATTTTTTTCCTTCTTAAGTGTCAACCTGCCATACATGTCATCATATGCCTCTTGTTTGGACTTTTCCACCTCTACCTTTGCCCTATGTCACATCTCAATGTATTCCTTTCGCCTCTCCTCGGTCCTCTCAGTGTCCCACTTCTTCTTAGCTAACCTTTTCCTTCTATGATTTCCTGTACTGTGAGGTTCCACCACCAAGTCTCATTCTCTCCTTTCCTGCCAGAGGATACACCAAATACATCTTGGCTGCAGTGGTCCAGTCTTCTGGAAGCTCCTCCCGTCCACCGAGAGCCTGTCTCACCTCTTCCCGAAAAGCTGCACAACATTCGTCCTGACTCAGCTTCCACCACATGGTTCTCTTCTCTGCCTTTGTCTTCCTAATCTTCCTCCCCACCACCAGAGTCATCTTACACACCACCATCCTATGCTGTCTAGCCACACTCTCCCTACCACTACCTTACAGTCAGTAACCTCCTTCAGATTACATCGTCTGCACAAGATGTAATCCACCTGCGTGCGTCTACCTCCACTCTTGTAGGTCACCCTATGTTCCTACCTCTTCTGGAAGAAAGTGTTCACTACAGCCATTTGCATCCTTTTTGCAAAGTCTACCAACATCTGTCCCTCCAAGTTCCTTTCCTGGATCCCGTACTTACCCATCACTTCTTCATCGCCCCTATTTCCTTCAACAACCTGTCCATTACAATCTGCACCAATCATGACTCTCTCTCTGTCTGGTATGCTCAGAACAACTTCGTTAAGCTCCTTCCAGAATTTCTCTTTCACCTCTCAGTTACATCCTACCTGTGGGGCATAGCCACAAATCATGTTATACATAACACCCTCAATTTCAAGTTTCAGCCTCATCACTCGATCTGATACTCTTTTCACTTCCAAGACATTCTTAGCCAACTCTTCTTTTAAAATAACCCGACTTCTTTTCTCTTCCCATCTACACCATGGTAAAATAATTTAAACCCTGCCCCTAAACTTCTAGCCTTACTGCCTTTCCACCTGGTCTCCTGGACACACAACATATCAAGCTTTGTCCTAATCATCCTGACAACCAACTCCCGAGATTGTCCAGTCCTAGTCCCAACATTCAGTTCTAGGCTCTGTGCTTTCATCTTCTCTTTCTGGCAAAGAACCCGCTGTCCACCTCTTCTTTTTCGACTTCGACCCACAGTAGCTGAATTTCCAACGGCGCCATCCAGGTTGACTGCACCAGTGGCGGACGTTGTTAACCCGGGCCGCGACTGATCCGATATGAAATTATTTGGATGAACGCTCATATTTGTTTGGCAAAGTTTTAAGCCGGAAGCTCTTCCTGACCCAACCCTATGCATTTATCCAGGCTTGGGACCGGCCTACAGTTTACGCTGGCTTGTGTCCCCCATAGGGCTGCATTTCCCTGTTTGACATTCATTGGCATTCATTCGTAACACATTGGCATTTGTTACGAGGGTTAGGCATAATATTAATTTGAGCAATTCCGGTCCCTTCCGATTCTTTTAGGGGGCTGGGTCAAAACAGTTTCAATGGTTTAAATAAAGGGTGTCAAAATTATGGACGTCCATTTTCTTAGCAGCCCGCAGCATAGACTAAAATGAACATTTGATTCGGGGTTCTTATAACCAGAATCAATATGAAAGCTATGAACTAAAAGGCAATGAGTGTGGAACTAAACCAGTTGACTTCATATTCATTACCGTAATTTCTCGTGTATAATGCGCACTCATGTATAATACGCACCCCCAAAGTTGATCTAAAAATTCTGGAAAACCCTTCTACCTATGTATAATGTATTTTTATAATGCATGATTTTAATTTACCCATATGATAAAAACATGACGTATTATCTGTATTTTGCATTTGTATTTTATTTGAAGATATACTTTTTTTATTTACTTGCAATAATTATTTAGAAATTCAAAGAATTTGTATTTAGTAAACAAGAAACCACACAGTTGTGTTCATGTTTGATTACCCAGGCAGACTTTGTAAGATGTGTACAATTCTTTAAAGAAAACATGAAGGACCAGGCGAAACACGTTAAATTTTATTTTAATGGGATTCAAATTAAACTGTCAAGCATTTCAGAAAAGCATTATCATTAAACAAAACATAGCCATAAAGAAATTAATGATGGTTGTTGTTCAGTCATCAGTCGTATTTAAAAACAAAATACAAACAATATTTCACAAATTCTGCCTGGGTATGTAAACTTATGAGCTGTACATAACTGTACATATATGCAGTTATATGTACCTCTGTCATAATGGAATGAAAGTGTTGAGTACACCTTTTTCATAACCTCCAGGTGGCGGTGGAATACGAGAAGGAAATTGTACACCTTTTTCATAACCTCTAGGTGGCGGCATACATTTATAAAATGGGAAAGATTTTTTCATTTCCCTCTATACCCATGTATATTGCGCAGTATTGACTTTTGAGAATTTGGGGTGGGGGATGGGGGGGGTGAAATGCACATTATACACGTGAAATTATAGGGTAATTAACGCTTCAGCTGAAACTTAAATATAGCATTGTTAAAATTGTTATTTGGGACCATTTTATCATGTCAAATATTTTATATCTGCAAGTTTTAACTTTACTTCCTGTTTTAAGCTTCTACCCTTTTATTTTGAAGGGTATGCACCAGAACTCAACATTTTGTCATGAAAAGTTACATTGATTTTTATTTTTTTATTTTTTCTTTAATGGATGGACCCAAATGCTATAAAACGTTGATTGCTTTCCTTATCCACTGATGAGGCACAAGGTTAGTGTTTGTGATACTGCGAGAAAACATTTATGTTAATTTATTGTGGCAATGCATTGTGATGTAAAGTTGCTACAGTGAAGTTTTAGCTTTAAATTAAGCTCTTTTTTCTGTATTCGGCTCTTACGTTGGTTTGAAGACTAAAATAAATGCTAAAAACCATCAGTGCAAAAGTGTAACCAACCATTGACCTACTTAGCTGTCTCAATGTTGGCATACACATATTTTATTGTTTCACTCCCCAAATGACAGAGTTAACTTCACTGAAGTTCAGAGCGGGAGGGAATGCGTCAGATGCGTGAAAGCCTCCTTCACACAAAATAATCTTATTCTAAGTGTTGCACTGAGGTGACAGGTCATTAATGTTAACAAAGTTAAGACACACTTTTGTTCACCGCCGCCGCCATTGGCACAAGCACGTCTTCATGCATGTTCTTCTTCGTTGGTTTTCGCAGCTTCTTCGTTGGTTTTCATCACTTCTTCTTTTGGGTCGGCAGACTAGGCATTGAAACTGGGAACCCACATTTTTTAATTTGAACGATTCCGGGAGGACAGGAACATTAGTCCCGGTTCCAATCTGTTCTCGATGCCCAATCCTAGCTGTGATGCAGTTGCTGGCTTTCCCAAAATTATGGAAGCAATATGTTTGTTTGACTCTTCCACTAACACTTCCAGCTACCTGAAGTGTCAAACCCTGTTTTTAAATACAGGACACCAATTGTCAGGATGTTTCTCGTGCAAAACTGCGACTACGGAGACAACAAGCCGGGCTGCAGTCCACCTTGCGTACAATTCCCTAATAAAGTGGACTTGCCTTATGGATACAAAGGGCTCAGTCAACCCAGGAGAACTTGCCGCTTGTCTGAAGTCATACTTGAACACACCACGACAGCATGAAAAAATAATAGTCTTAGTAAATCATGTGTAACTCTGACACCAACAGGGTGCAATCTGTTTGAGCAGGGGTCATCAACAAGGCGCCTGCGGGCACCAGGTAGCCCCCAAGGACCACGTGAGTATCCCACAGACTGTTTTAAAAACAGGGACATTGTGATTTTTCTTTGAAAATGTAAACACTTGCAGAGACTTACTGAAAGGGTTAGGGTTATCTGTTTCCTACCTTTTTTAAATTATTGTTGATAATTATTAAGAGAAATCCTTAATATTTTAGGTGAAGCCTGCATTCACATCAAAGCCACGTTTTGTTTTCTTTAATTGTCACACACTCTTTCAAGTGTGTGACAATTAATCCCATCCTGCTTAACATTACATTTAAAACTTGGGATAGTACATCCACAAAAGCACGAAAATAAAAGGAGTTTTAACATAGTCAATATGACATGACTCCTTCTTGTGACTGGGCCCAAGTCAGCCCTTACTTTGGATCATTCAGAAGCTCCGAAATTGCATTGCTGACTAGACGATATGTCATCATAATTTTTATTGGCATTTCAAAAATGTTTACACAAGCTCAAACGTTCTCCCCGCCGCTTTTCATTTTGCCTGGGCTATGCTGGCACCACTTTGTGTGTTGATTTGGACTTGCTTTTGAGACACACTATTTAAAGATGCAAAATTAGCCCACACAATGCGTCTCAGGTTTGCTCGAACACATTACACATGCTAAATTAATGTATTTGCATACTCCTCCGACAGGACAAAAAAATTACTATGAGATCATGCCTACACTCCTTGACTGCTTCCGTGCTCTTTGGCCCACCTGCCTTTCCGCCTTCACTCTACCATGATGAACCCCCTTCAAGACATCGATGTGATATTCAAAGAAAGGTTTCCTGTTTTTATGACTTCACTATTGTGGTACCATATGTTAATGATATAGACTAGGGTGTGTCTGACTTGTATACAAAATTGAGTTACGACAAGTTGTAGGAACAGAACTCTGTAAGTCGAGGATACCCTGCACTAATAGAAAGTAATAGCAACATCTACACAATGCTACCCTCACTTCAACCCTAAACACATAAATAATTAAGTGGGGGCTTCCAGACGGGCTGCAACTTTACACACCAGCAGCAATGCTTGTGTGTCTTCATACACGTCTGTTCTCTCTGTTGCTATCCCACAAGCCACATTCATTACTTTTTCACAGATTTGTGACTAACAAAACAGAACAGTTAATCTAAAACTACACTGCATTTGCAACCCAAATTCACCACAAAAAACGTGAACTTCACACACAGAGGTCAAAATTCAAACCCAGAACCTCCTTGTTGTGAGGCACACCACATGCTCCACTGAGCTCCCCTGGCTAAAATTTCATTCATTTCAAAATTTCATTTTCATTAGTCTTGCAATCTTCATCTTGCAAAGAGCCATCACTATTAGCCTTGCTGATAGTGGTTATAGTGATGCATTAGTAAAATGTCGCAGTATAGTGGGTCACTTGAAACACAGCCCTGCTAATACAGAGGAACTACACCAGAAGCAATCAAGACTGGGGCGAGAAAATGAGCCACTCATGCAGGATGTAGCCACAAGGTGTAATTCAACGGTGGAAACGATATATCGTCTACTGAAGACTCCGGAGGCTGTTTTTGCTACTTTAGACAAAGAAAAGCACAATCTCATTATATTAATTCCATCAGAGCTGCGAAAACTCCAAAAGCTGGTGACTCTCCTTGACTCATCAGAATCAGAATTATGTTTATTTGCCAAGTATGTCCAAAAAACACACAAGGAATTTGTCTCCGGTAGTTGGAGCCGCTCTAGTACGACAACAGACAGTCATACTAGAGCAGTTAAAGGAAACTATTTTTAATGGCATTGATTATTTCTTTTACAAGCTCTATATTTGACAGTTATTTTGTAGATTAATAATTACTTTCCTGAATTGTCTCCTGTAGATTTGTGACTGAACTCCTTGGAGGTGAGACATATGTCTCATGTTCAGTGGTTTTACCTGCTCTCCGCCACCTGTATTACACCATGGAGGTCTCCAAAGATGACTCAACCTGCATTGTGAAATTTAAGACTTCACAAATGACATCCCAAAATGTAGCTACACCCAACAATCAATGCCTCAAGATGGCCACTCTGCTTGAACCACGCTTAAGGACTTAAAATGTGTTGCAATAGGAGAGCGAGCAGAGGTTTGGACCACCCTTGAGGCCCTACTGCAGGAAAAGTGTAAGGATACCACCACACAGGATCCAGCAAAGAAAATCAGCTTCTTTCACTCTTGAGTTTCATCAGACTCGCATTCAGATGAGGAAGCCCTGTTTAGCAGGGCCCTGAATTTCTACAGAGCAGAATCCACCATCAGCGAAACAGACTGCCCACTCCAGTGGTGGTCCAGTCGAGCAGGGACTCACCCACATCTGTCCGTCCTGCCCCGCAAATATCTGATTAGCCCTGACACTTCTGTTCCATGTGAGAGGCTGTTCTCACTTGCAGGTCACATAGTTACAACAAAGAGAGCAACCTTGAACTCTGGTAATGTGAACAGGCTAGTTTATCTTAGCAACTGGCTGAAAGAGAGGGCGAGGAAGTAGTCACGGAGGTATTGTGGGCCAATGGGTTTGTTATTTTTGCACTAAAATGTTCCAAATATTGTGGCCTTAAGTACAAAATGATTTTTACTAAGGGTATTTGGAGTTTTGGGCCTTTCGAATGACTATTTAAATTTCTTGTTCCATCCATCCATTTTCTGAGCCGCTTCTCCTCACGAGGGTCACGGGCGTGCTGGAGCCTATCCCAGCTGTCATCGGGCAGGAGGCAGGGTACACCCTGAACTGGTTGCCAGCCAATCGCAGGGCACATAGAAACAAACAACCATTCGCACTCACAGTCATGCCTACGGGCAATTTAGAGTCTCCAATTAATGCATGTTTTTAGGATGTGGGAGGAAACCGGAGTGCCCGGAGAAAACCCACGCAGGCACGGGGAGAACATGCAAACTCCACACAGGCGGGGACGGGGATTGAACCCCGCACCTCAGAACTGTGAGGCTGATGCTCTAACCAGTCGGCCACCATGCCGCCTGAATTTCTTGTTTTACCAGAAAAAGAGAGTTTTTTTTCTGTTGATTTTTATTTTATTTCATACATATATATTTACTATTTAATGACGATACAGTTCTGAAAAATCCATTCTCAATACCGCCTATTATGTTCTGGGTCATGGGGCACTGGAGCCTATCCCAGCTGACATCGGGCAAAAGGCTACTTCTTTACCACAACGGATTGATACAAAGTCCGCATCACTGCAGACGCTGCACCGATCCTTCTGCCGATCACCCGTTCCATTCTTCCCTCACTCATGAACAAGACCCCAAGAAACTTGAACTCCTCCACTTGGGGCAGGATCTCAACCCCGACCTGGAGAGGGCACGCCACCCTTTTCCGACTGAGGACCATGGTATCAGATTCGGAGGTGCTGATTTTCATCCCAGCCGCTTCACACTCAGCTGCGAACTGCTCCAGTGAGAGTTGGAGGTCACGGCTTGATGAAGGAAACAGAACCAACCACATCATCTGAAAAAAGCAGAGATGACTGAGGCCACCAAACCGGACCCCCTCTACGCCTCGGCTGCGCCTAGAAATTCTGTCCATAAAAGTTATGAACAGAATCGGTGACAAAGGGCAGCCTTGGCGGAGTCCAACCCTCACCGGAAAGGAGTCTGCCTTACTGTTGGATATGCGGACCAAACTCTGACTCCGGTCGTACAGGGACCGAACAGTCCGTATCAGGGGGTTCGGTACTCCATACTCCCGAAGCACCCCCCACATGACCCCCCGAGGGACACAGTTGAACGCCTTCTCCAAGTCCACAAAACACATGTAGACTGGTTGGGCGAACTCCCATGCACCCTCGAGGACCCTGCCAAGGGTGTAGAGCTGGTCCACTGTTCCACGGCCAGGACGAAAACCACACTGTTCATCCTTAATCTGAGAATCGACTTCCCGATGGACCCTCCTCTCCAGCACCCCTGAATAGACCTTACCAGGGAGGCTGAGGAGTGTGATCCCCCTGTAGTTGGAACACACCCTCCGGTCCCCTTTCTTAAAAAGGGAGACCAGAACCCCAGTCTGCCAACCCAGAGGCACTGTCCCCGATGTCCACGCGATGTTGCAGAGGCGTGTAAACCAGGACAGTCTTACATCATCCAGAGCCTTGAGGAACTCCGGGCAAATCTCATCCACCCCCGGGGCCTTGCCACCGAGGAGCTTTTTAACCACCTCGGTGACCTCAACCCAAGAGATAGGAGAGCCCGCCTCAGAGAACCCAGACTCTGCTCCCTCATGGGAAGGCGTGTCGGTGGAATTGAGGAGATCTTCAAAGTATTCTCCCCACCGGCTCACAACGTCCCGAGTCGAGGTCAGCAGCGCCCCATCCCCACTATACACAGTGTTGATGGTGCACTGCTTCCCTCTCCTGAGACGCCAGCTGGTGGACCAGAATTTCCTCGAAGCCGTCCGGAAGTCTCTCTCCATGGCCTCACCGAACCCCTCCCATGCCCGAGTTTTTGCTTCAGCGACCACCAAAGCTGCATTCCGCTTGGCCAGCCGGTACCCATCAGCTGCCTCAGGAGTCCCATAGGCCAAAAAGGCCCGATAGGACTCCTTCTTCAGTTTGACGGCATCCCTCACCGTTAGAGTCCACCAACGGGTTCGGGGATTGCCGCCACGACAGGCACCGACCACCTTACGACCACAGCTCCGGTCGGCCGCCTCAGCAATGGAGGCGCGGAACATGGTCCACTCGGACTTGATGTCTCCCGCCTCCCCAGGAACATGAGCAAAGTTCTGTCGGAGGTGGGAGTTGAAACTCCTTCTGACAGGGGATTCCGCCAGACGTTCCCAGCAGGATGCCACGTCGGACCGGCATCTTCTCCCACCATCGTAGCCAACTCCCCACCAGGTGGTGATCAGTTGACAGCTCCGCCCCTCTCTTCACCCGAGTGTCCAAGACATGCGGCCGAAAGTCCGATGACACGACCACAAAGTCGATCATCGAACTGCAACCTAGGGCGTGTGGACACCCTTATGCTTGAACATGGTGTTCGTTATGGACAATCCGTGATGAACACAGAAGCCCAATAACAGAACCGCCGGCTTCTCTAGGCCCGAGCTCATCTAAGATGTACTGATGCAAAGTGGAAAAGTGTTCTGTGGTCCAATGAGTCCACATTCAAAAATCAGCATCTGTGATGGTATGGGGCTGTGTTAGTGCCAATGGCATAGGTAACTTACACATCTGTGAAGGCGCCATCGAAGCTGAAAGGTGCATACAGGTTTTGGAGAAACATATGCTACTATCCAAGCAACGTCTTTTTCAGCATTACAATGCCACACCACATTCTGCACGTGTTACAACAACGTGGCTTCGTAGTAAAAGAGTGCGGGCATTCGACTGGCCTGCCTGCACTCCAGACCTGTCTCCCATTGAAAATGTGTGGCGCATAATGAAGCGTAAAATACAACAACGGACACCCCGGACTGTCGAACAGCTGAAGCTGTACATCAAGCAAGAATGGGAAAGAATTCCACCCAGTGTCCTCAGTTCGCAAACGTTTATTAAATGTTTTTAAAAGAAAAGGTGATGTAACACAATGGTGAACATGACCCTGTCCCAGCTTTTTTGGAACATGTTGCAGCCATAAAATTCTAAGTTTATGATTATTTGCTCAAAACAATAAAGTTTATCAGTTTGAACTTTAAATATCTTGTCTTTGTAGTGGATTCAATTAAATATAGGTTGAACATGATTTGCAAATCATTGCATTCTGTTTTTATGTATTTTTAACACGTCCCAACTTCATTGGAATTGGGGTTGTACAATCAATATACGATTCTTCTGGTTCAATACGAATTATTGATGAAAGAGTGCAAATAAGTGTAGGAAAAGGTGACATACTGTCTCCGAAGCTATTTAAATGCTTGTCTTGAATAAATATGTAAAAAGCTCAATTGGGAAAAAGAAGGACTAAAAATTAACGGCGCTTATTTGAGCCATCTTCGTTTAGCATACAACACAATTTTATTCTCTTACGATGCTGAACAACTACAGTATCGTATTCAGGAATTAGACTTTGAAAGCCGTTGCTCAGGTCTCAAAATGAACAAACGCAAAAGGAAGGTCATGTTCAATCGTTACTGTCCACAAAAAGATGTCAAAATGGACAATTATGTCCTAGACGCCGTCGACAACTACATCTACTGAGGCTAACTTGTAACAATGGCTGGAAATACAAGCACTGAAGTTGAACGCCACATAAAGCTTGCCTGGCAGGCTTATGGAAGGCTTCGTGTTATATTCAAGAACAATCTTCCCATTTGCTTGAAAATAAATGTTTTCGATCAATGTATTTTACCAGTCCTCACTTACGGTAGTGAAACTTGGACTACAAATGCCAAAGTTATACAACAGCTCTGTATAAAGGAACATGGAACGCCAAATGTTGAAAATAAGCATTGGCGACAAGAAAAGACACAGTTGGATAAGACACCGATAAGACACCGACGTCATTCAAAAAAATAAAAAGCCTTAAATGGAACCCTATATTGCCAGCCATCATTTTAGACCATTTTGATTGATTGATGTGAGTGTGTGTGTGTGTGTGTTTGTGTATATATATATATATATTGTGATTCATTTATCATTCACAAAATTCATTCACAAAAGGCCATTTCCCTCAAATATTGTTCACAAATTTGTCTAAATCTGTGTCAGTGAACATTTCTCCTTTGTTGAGATAATCCATCCCACCTCACAGGTGTGGCACATCAAGATGCTGATTAGACAGCATGATTATTGCACAGGTGTGCTTTCGGCTGGCCACAATAAAAGGCCACTCTGAAATCTGCAGTTTCATCACACAGCACAGTGCCACAGATGTCACATTCCACAGGCCACAATCAACAACCTGATCAACCCTATGCGAAGGAGAGGGTCACCCATGGCAAACAGGTCACAGGTGAGGGACCAGACAAAGCACGGCTCTAAAAAACCCCTATGATGAATAAAATTAATGGATTTAGGTTTCCCTTGCCCAGATGCGGGTCACCGGGGGCCCCCTCTGGAGCCAGGCCTTGAGGTGGGGCTCGAAGTCGAGCGCGTGGTGGCCGGGCTGGTGGCACAGCCCGAAAGGGTAACGTGGGTCCCCCTTCCCATGGGCTCACCACCTGTGGGAGGGGCCATAGGGGTTGGGTGCAGTGTGAGCTGGGCGGTGGCCGAAGGCGGGTACCTTGGCGATCTGATCCCCGGCTACAGAAGCTGGCTCTCGGGACGTGAAATGTCACCTCTCTTGCAGGCAAGGAGCCCGAGCTGGTGTGTGAGGTCGAGAAGTTCCGACTAGATATAATCGGACTCGCCTCCATGCACAGCTTGGGCTCTGATACCAGTCATCTCGGGAGGGGTTGGATTCGGGAGGGGTTGGACTCTCTTCCACTCTGGAGTTACCCACGGTGAGAGGCTGCCTGTACGTTGGGGTTCACCCCGGTGGATGAGAGGGTAGCCTCCCTCCGCCTTTGGGTGGGGGGACGGGTCCTGACTGTTGTTTGTGCCTATGCACCAAACAGGAGTTCAGAGTACCCACCCTTTTTGGAGTCCTTGGAGGGGGTGCTGGAGAGCGCTCCCGCTGGGGGACTCCATCGTTCTGCTGGGGGACTTCAATGCTCACACCAGTTACAGACTTGTTGTATGTGTACTTGTTGTATGTGTATATATATATACATATACATATGTATGTGTATATATATATATATATATATATATATATATATATACATATATATATATATATATATATACACATATGGAATGAATACAATGCGGTGATGCGGTGATCTGGAAATAAAGCGAATATAAAAAGAAAATAAGACCGATTTTTGAGAATGCCACACAGTGCAAACCAAACAGCAATGGACAACCTACTGTCAAACCTTTTCCGTGATCGGCAATCGCTCATGCAATGGAGCTCGCTAAGTAGCTCCTAATGCTCATGTAAACAAATGCCGTGAACACTATCTATCTCGTCCCTGAATGGCAAATAGCTATCTTGTTTTCTTCCCGCCCCAATCACGGAGCGAACTGAAAACCACAAGTGCTTCATGTTGGCGGAAGTCTGGTGGAGTAGCGAAAAGTATAGAAAATAAAATCGGTGATCCCCTTTTTACTTATTGATCATTAATAAAATATTGATCGAATTGAGTTTACTGAGGCACCATAGAGACAATATTACATCCAAAATACTAGAAAAAGTTGGTTTGGCAAAATTTGTCTCCTTTCCATTGCACGATAACGTCTGTAAAATATGTCGAACCGTATTGAAACATTATAGTTTAACAATGCCTTCCAATACAGAGGACAAATTGGTTCCCAAAACGCTTCTCTTTGAAGAAACTGGAAACTGGAATTTAAGCCTGTTCATTTTGAGCCAGACTTGCTCAACCAGCAAAACACTAAAAAAATGTTAAATCCAGCAGTGAGCCTTTTTTACATTGTTATTTAAATAGTTAATAGGTGTGTGGTATTGTCACCATTATAATTGTGACGGTAGTATATGTTTCTGCTTGTGCTATTTGAGAACACGAAGCTGATGGGTGATTGAGGAGAAAAAACTGCTTGGTTATTCACTGACAGTGAGAGACAGAAATAGAGAATCAAAGATGGGAACAGGGGATGTGGAGTCAGAGTGTTTTGATGCTTTCGCCTTAGAAGTGTTTCCATGTCTTGTCAGAAGCGATTGTCTTCAGAGTGCTCAAATCCTGTTACCACAAGTGATGAGGTCACTATGAAAGGATGGTACTCTGGCCAACCATTTTAAGAGCCCCATTTAAATATGGTAATTCAGGAATGATCAACACAGCCATCAGAATTTCAAATGCCATATAAAGAGCAAATGAATTCTCCTGAATGGATACTTCTCTGAACTCACATGTAGTATCAAAAGTAGTTTGCCCTGCCCAGCAGATGACGTAGTTCCTGCGACTTCTGAGGAAGCACGGCCTGCCACTGGAGCTGTTGAGGCAGTTCTACACAGCAGTCATTGAATCAGTCCTGTTTTTCATCCATCACAGTCTGGTTTGGTGCTGCCACAACAAAAGGACAAACTCAGACTGCAATGGACAATCAAGACTGCCGAAAAAAATCGGTGGTACACCCGACCCACCCTTGATGACTTGCACACTGCCAGAACTAAGACAAGAGCATGCAAAAATCCTCTTGGACCCTCCACATCCTGGTCACCACCTCTTCCAGCTCCTTCCCTCAGGTAGGCGCTATCAATCAATGCAAACAAAAACCAGTAGACATTCCAACAGCTTCTTCCCTCTTGCCATGAACTTCTTAAAAAGCTCCATCCATCCATTTTCAACACTGCTTATCCTGGTTAGGGTCACGGGAGCCTATCACAGCTGACTTCGGGCGAAAGGCGGACTACACCCTGAACTGGTCGCCAGTCAGTCACAGGGCACATATAGACACGGACAACCATTCGCACCGTCACTGAGTGGGAACTGAACCCACGCTGCCTGCACCAAAGTCAGGCGAGTACACCACTACACCATCAGTGACCTTCTTAAAAAGTTAATTTACAATTCTCATTGTAACATGCTGCCAATTTTGTCTTGAGATTACTGTCACATCTCTGTCAGGGGACACTTCTACATTATTCGTGCACTAGTACAAAGAATATGTCCGTTTAAAAACAAAGATGCGTTTTGAGTCATGATTTGAATGTGATAAGAGAGTCCCAGTTCCTAATGTCAGGTGGAAGAGTGTTTGCCTGTGGTAGTCTGCAGTGAATAACAAACTGAGTTAGGTGCACTGTTTACATAAACAAGGTTTTCTTCTCATGATAAAAAAAAAAGAAAAGACAACATCGACTCTGTAATTTCATTATCAGATTAATGTGGATTATTCTTGCGTAGCTACACCCACATAAATATTTAGTCCTGATTCTTAAGATGTGTTGTATTATATTATGTACTGAGGTGGCAGATAACATTTCCTTCCATTTGAATTAAAGGCCAATACAGGCCAATAAACTTTATGTGCGACCTCTTTGCTATACTAGTGTAAATGAAACAATTAAGAATGAAAGTTTCCTCCACCTTCTCCATTTTCTGTACATTTTCACTAGGGTTGCGGGCGGGCTGGAGCCTATCCCAGCCATCTTTGGCCAAGAGGCGCGGCACACCCTGAACTGGTCGCCGGCCAGTCGCAGGGCACATATAAACAAGCAACCATTCTCACATTCACACCCACGGGTAATTTAAGAGTCTTCAATTAACCTACCACGTATGTTTTTGGGATGTAGGAGGAAACCGGAGTGCCTGGTGAAAACCCACGCAGGCACGGGAAGTACATGGAAACTCCACAAAGTTATGTGATGTAAATAATAAACACAATGTGTTTTGAATAAACAAAAACAATAAACAAACAACAACATCATTAATAAATCCAATGTGTTTAAAACACATATGAACAAGTGTATGTATTCATTGTTGAATTACTCCAACATAACTAAAATACTTGGAAAGAAGTTCACGCATGTTCTCCTATTTAAATGATGTGCATAAAGTGTAAGTATTTGAAATACATAAAACCAAAGGATGTTAAACTTAGATGTTTAGATTTTTTTCCATTAACCTGCATGCATCATCTATTGTACATTTATGATCCGAAAGTCATGTTGAGTCACAAGAAGTGGTGCTTGAAGATAGCGCTCATTGACTGAGCAAACAGCAGCCAACAAAATTATTTATGTTTGAATGCTAATGAGAAAATAATACTAATTCAGGGAATAATTTGTGTAATATTAATAATTTGTGATTTAACAGGAGGGGGTGGGGGCATTACTTTTTCACACAGGGCCAGGTGCCTTTGAATAGTTTTTTTTTTTGTAAATCAAATAAAATCAGCACTTTAAAAAATAGCATCTTATGTTTACTTGGGTTATGATTAAATTTGTTTGATGATCTTAAACATTAAAAGTAGGGAAACTATGCGTGCAAAAATATGAGAATTGAGAAAAATTATTATTGAATAATACCTGACAATACCTTTTCACAGCACCATATGTCTTATTGGGTAACATCTTATGGTTTTGTGAATAACTGCTTTTTATTGTGATTGTCACACTCATGACACCTGACATAAGATATGTAGCAAAAGCATGGTCTTAAGGGAACAATCCTCAATCAGTTTTTTCATGGTCAGAGGTGGAGCACGCTCTGTCGCTGAATTTCTGAAAGGACCCCAAACACAAGGCTGAAGCTCGGATTGGTCTGCGACTGCATTACGTCACGACGGGAAGCAGTTTTGGCCATAAAACAAGCGGACAAGAACTTCTACGGTCTCTTCAACATGGATGCTGGTCTGAGCCACGTGCGGGAGAACCTCCACTGAACCATTTCCAACCTTATTGTTTGACTTTGTATTTTCAAATAAATTGTTAAACTTTTCATCCGGCCAAATCATTGGTTTTACCTCGACCAGAATAAAGGTACCGCGTAATCGAGGTTTGTACGGCCGGCAGGTTATACCCGGGCCGCAACTTTTTTTGTGCTCTTTTCCTAAGCTCTAACACTTTACTTTTCACTTCTAATATTACTGTGTACATAAGATTTGATGGCCTCAGTTATACAGTGGATTATCATGATTATTATGACTCCACCTGTATTCAAATACAAAACTCAAGGTTCTATACAACAAACAACCTTGAAGTAATATAGACGAGTTATCTGTACTTCATGTCAAACATAAAAACAAGCAACAACCAACCTGTTGTTGAATTGTTCTAATTAGTTGGATGTCTGTGCGCAGGAGCGGTTGGACCGGAGGCTCAACGTGATTGAGCACTCCCTATTTGTCTTGGTATTGTTGTAATATTTTATAGCTTGATGACAATGAGAATGTTGTATTAAAAATATTACACAAAAGTTGATTTTAGTTAGGGATCCATTATGTTTCATGGCTAGTTAGCTTTTCTGTGATGAGGTGGATCGATCCCTTCTTTATAAGCAGAGAGAAAATATGTTTTTTTTTAAAAGTTGAGGTGAAAAGAAAAACATTGTTGAGTAATAGATGTTAGTAAGTCACCATATGGTGACTTACTAACCACCATATGGTTCGCCCAAGATGGCGCCTACCAGTGTGGCCGCCTCGGTAACGCGCTCTCTAGTATTGTCTTTGTTTTTGTGTTTTTCGTCCGTCTTTGGAGACCTTACACGACTCACTTACACAAGGGGAGACCTGCTAACCATCAAGGAGGCTACTCCGGACTTTCTGTCACCAACTTTCGAAAATCCGCTCAGTTTTTTCCCCGAGTTACTCACCGGAGCGGCGTCCGCGGTTTTCGGCGCATGGATGCGGAAGCGGCGCCACAGAGGAAAACGAGCCGGAATTCAGGTGAAACTCCGCAAGAGAGGACACAGATTGGCGTTCCCGTCCATCCACCTCGCGAATGTACGCTCCCTACCCAACAAAATGGACGAGCTTCATCTTCTGTTAAAGACCAGTAAAGACTTCGGACGTTCCGCGGCCATGTGCTTCACGGAGACCTGGCTTTGCGACGCCGTACCCGATGGCGCCGTCACGCTTCCCGGCTTCAACATTCATCGAGCGGACCGCGACATGGAATCATCGGGAAAAACGAAGGGCGGCGGGATATGCCTCCATATAAACGAAAAATGGTGTACGGACGTCACGGTGCTCAGCACACACTGCAGCCCGCATTTGGAGTCGCTGTTTCTGAACTGTAAACCATTTTACGCGCCACGTGAGTTTGCATCGTTTATACTGGCTGGAGTCTATATCACACCGCAAGCTAACACGAGCGCCGCATTGCTAACGCTCGCCGAACAAGTCAACGAAATTGAAAAAAAACACCCTGACTCACCCCTCATTATTCTCGGGGACTTTAACAAAGCTAAACTCAACCACGAACTCCCTAAATACAAGCAGCACATCGACTGTCCTACCAGGGAAAATAATACTTTAGACCACTGCTACACTACGGTAAAAAACGCATACCGTGCTATACCTCGTGCAGCCCTGGGCTCGTCTGATCACTGCTTAATTCACTTAATACCGACGTACAAGCAAGTACTTAAATGTGCGAAGCCTACAGTGAAAACAGTCAAAAAGTGGACCAATGAAGCAAAGATGGAACTTCAAAGCTGTTTAGACTGCACAGACTGGAGTGTCTTTGAAAATTCAGCTGGCAGCCTGGATGAATATACGGACACTGTCACATCCTATATCAGTTTCTGTGAAGAGGTTTGTGTACCAACAAAATCATTTCGGACATTCAACAACAACAAGCCGTGGTTCACTGCTAAACTTAAGCAGCTTCGCCAAGCTAAGGAGAACGCATATCAGAGCGGGGACAGGGCCCTGTATAATCGAGCTAGAAACCATCCTACTAAAGAAATTAACATTGCAAAGAGGATCTATGCAGCAAAGTTGGGAAAACAGTTTAGCGCAAACGACTCTAAATCAGTCTGGCATGCATTCCAATCGCTGACGAATTACAAGCGACGATCCCCCCAAGCTGAGAACAATAGCACACTAGCCAACGACTTGAATACCTTCTACTGCAGATTTGAAAAGGACAGTTTCACACCACACACCCACCCGGCCTCCGCGACCACAACCACACCTCTGACTTCTGCGTTAACCATCCATGAACAGGATGTGAGACGCGTCTTCAAACAACAGAAGATTAACAAAGCGGCAGGCCCGGACCATGTGTCCCCATCCTGCCTCAAAGTCTGCGCGGACCAGCTCGCTCCAGTCTTCACTCAGATCTTTAACAGATCTTTGGAAATGTGCGAAGTTCCATCCTGCTTCAAACGCTCCACCATCATTCCAGTCCCCAAGAAACCTGCAATCTCTAGTCTGAATGACTACAGGCCTGTCGCTTTGACATCTGTGGTCATGAAGTCCTTTGAACGTCTCGTGCTGGACCACCTCAAGAGTGTCACAGGTCCCCTGCTGGACCCCCTGCAGTTTGCCTACCAAGCGAACAGGTCTGCGGATGATGCAGTCAACATGGGACTGCACTTCATCCTAGAACACCTCGACAGTGCAGGGACCTACGCGAGGATCCTGTTCGTGGACTTCAGCTCAGCGTTCAACACCATCATCCCTGAACTCCTTTCAACCAAGCTTCTCCAGCTCAGCGTCTCACCTGCCATCTGCCAGTGGATTTACAGCTTTCTGACGGGCAGGACACAGCAGGTCAGGCTGGGGGAGGCCACCTCATCCACACGCAGCATCAGCACTGGGGCGCCCCAAGGTTGTGTCCTCTCTCCGCTGCTCTTCTCTCTCTACACGAACGACTGCACCTCAGCGAACCCGACTGTCAAGCTCCTGAAGTTTGCAGATGACACCACTGTCATCGGCCTCATCAAGGACGGTGACGAGTCTGCATATCGACAGGAAGCGGAGCGGCTGGAGCTGTGGTGCGGGCGACACAACCTGGAGCTGAACACGCTCAAGACGGTAGAGATGATCGTGGACTTCAGGAGGCATCCTTCGCCACAGCTGCCCCTCACGTTGTCCAGCTGCCTTGTGTCAACCGTCGAGACCTTCAAGTTCCTGGGAATTACAATCTCTCAGGACCTGAAGTGGGCGAACAACATCAACTCCGTCCTCAAAAAGGCCCAGCAGAGGATGTACTTCCTGCGGCTTCTGAGAAAGCACGGCCTGCCACCGGAGCTGCTGAGACAGTTCTACACAGCGGTCATCGAATCGGTCCTGTGTTCTTCCATCACAGTCTGGTTTGGTGCTGCTACAAAAAAGGACAAACTCCGACTGCAACGGACAATCAAAACTGCTGAAAGGATTGTCGGTACCCCCCTACCCACCATTGAGGACTTGCACGCTGCCAGAACTAAGACAAGGGCGTGCAAAATCTTCTCGGACCGTCTGCACCCCGGTCACCAGCTCTTCCAGCTCCTTCCCTCAGGTAGGCGCTACCGATCAACGCAAACTAGAACTAGTAGACATTCCAACAGCTTCTTCCCTCTTGCGATCAACTTCTTAAACACCTAACCTATAATTCCATTACAACAAGCTGGCAATTTTTTGACTTGAGTTCGTTGTCACATTTCTGTGGGGCCAATTATGTATTACTTGTGCACTCACTGTAGTTGTCTCGCCATGCTGCACTATTTGCATATACTGGCCACTCATGCCAGAGTAGCATCTGCTCCATTTGCACACTGATTGAGGAGTATCTGTAACATTTGCACAACCGACATTGTCCCAGATGATCGCACTACTCGTCACTTTAAACCGCATACACTCCTTGAAGTCTCAGCGCCCTTTGCACAATGGTCATTGCACCGGACTATTGCAATATTAGTCGTTCGAACTGCTCTAAGTGCTAGAGGACTCTGCATCTTTTTGCACAATTGTTTTTTGTCAATGTCTTTATGTCCCCAAAGTGTTCTGTAAATTGACTGTTTGTTGTACTAGAGCGGCTCCAACTACCGGAGACAAATTCCTTGTGTGTTTTGGACATACTTGGCAAATAAAGATGATTCTGATTCTTCTGATATGCGTAATATTATTCATAATAAATACACGGATTTTGACATGTTAAGAGTAGAACATTTAGAAAATGTCAACAGCATAATATCATTAAAACTTAGTTTAAAATTTGTAAGAAACACGGAAGTCATGTTTTTGCAATTACCAATTTTCCATTATAAAATACTGGTTTTAAAAGTTGAGGTGGGGGGAAAAAAACTAAAAATGTCAAAAACCTTGAAGAATAGTATGTTAGTAAGTCAGAATATATGTAACCTTGCCTTTATGGCACAACAACCGACTTCTTTCATTCCAATTCAAACAGAGGACAGTGGTACTATCTGACCATCGGAATAGGTTTCTTAGCTAGAGAAAACATCTGAGCGTGGTGAAATAAAGCTCATTATACAGTCAAAATCGGATTTCAATTTCAATTCCAGTACTATGAATGCAATGGTTGGGGTCGATTGCGCTTCAAGTGGTACAATTTAGAGTGATACAATAAGTTATATAAATAATACAAACAATAAGGTCGGACCATCATCACCATGTGGCGATATCAACAAATCATGCAAGAGGAGTAACTTTAAATTAAAATGTGTCTTTTTCCTGTTTTATGATCCCAAAACAGAAGGGAGGCCCCTGATGACGAAGTGGAAAAGTGTGATTATAGCAATGGAAGGAGGACTAGAACTTAATGAAAGCAGAAGAAGCTGGTACTACCTGTCCTGCCTGCTCAGTATAATATGGTTCTGTTGACCTCAAGAATGAAGAATGATGCGGCAAAGTAAGTTGTGTTTCTGAAGAGACTGACTTCCCAGACAAACAGAGAAATCCTGCCACTGCAATTGTCTGCCAAGTGTCATCAAAGCTAATGGTGAGTACAAAATTTGCTTTGTAAGTTTACAAAAGACAAATCCTGATCCAAAGCATACCACATCAGTCTAAGTTATTGTTTTGCCAGAGTGGTTTAACTTATTTATACACTCGTATGGCAGATAAAAATGGTAAAAAGTGTGTTCTTGACAACTAATACACACATAATTGATGGGTGACAAATTTGATTTTATTTTTGTTAGCAGTTACAAAAAAATACACTTGTATGGTTGTTGCAAAATGTTAAAATGTTTTTATTGTTGTTTTTTCCATTTCTACTATTTGTTATGGGGAGAAAATGTTCATAAATGTAAACACCTTGAAGGATAACCAGCTTCCCAAATTCATTTTGTTTGGCTTTAGGCTCACTATTTACAGTACCTTTGACTGTGTTTTGACTGCACGCACACACACACGCACACACAGACACACACACACGCACGCACACGCACAGACACACACACACAATGCATACACAACACTTTACTATCAAGACTTATCTTTTCTTGGTTATTTTCAGAAATCATATTTTTCATCTTAATCAGTAATCAGTTTTACACGCAGACCTTTTTTCATTCTGATTGAAACATGGTGATGCTTTAAACACACACCATTGATATTTATTTAAACGGGGAAAAAACCAGTGATCTACTCTTATATCGTTAATCGAAAATAAATTCTGATCTGAAAAAATAAAGTGATGGCAAGTAAATATAGTACAGCTATTAAGTCAAAGTAAAGAACATCTTAATCAAATGTGACTGATATCAAAATATGACTTGGAGACAAACTTAATCTTCTTATCACATAGGGCACTTCACCAGATCAACAAATATTTTGCATGGACAAGTTTTCACATTAGGTGTTTTGGAGACAAAGTGAGAGAGAGAGCAGACTTGGATGGTTTGGACAGATCCAGAGAAAAAGAGTGAGTATATTGGTAGAAGGGTGATGAGGATGGAGCTTATGGGAATGTAAGGTGTGTGGAAAATCAGTATCAAGTAGGTATACGGCTTGCTTCGACATGGCAGGTTGAATATGTCTTTAGGACAATTCTCCTCAATATTGGCTGAATTATTATTATTATTTTTAAATTACATATGGAAGCCCCTCCTGGAAGCCGTCACCTTATCGTGGTGGAGGGGTTTGTGTGTCCCAATGATCCTAGGAACTAAGTTGTCTGGGGCTTCACGCCCCTGGCAGGGTCACCCATGACAAACAGGTCCTAAGTGAGGGACCAGACAAAGCACGGCTCAAAGACCCCTTATGATGACGACAATCAATGGACTCAATGGACCCTTGCGCGGGTCACCGGGGCCCCCCTCTGGAGCCAGGCCTGGAGGTGGGGCTCGAAGGCGAGCGCCTGGTGGCCAGGCCTGCACCCAAGGGGCCCGGCACAGCCCGAAAGGGTGACGTGGGTCCCCCTTCCCATGGGCTCACCAACTGTAGGAGGGGCCATAGGGGTCGGGTTCAGTGCGAGCTGGGCGGTGGCCAAAGGCAGGGACCTTGGCGATCCGATCTACAGAAGCTGGCTCTACGGACGTGGAATGCCACCTCTCTGGCAGGGAAGGAGCCCAAGCTGGTGTGTGAGGTCGAGAAGTTCCGACTAGATATAGTCGGACTCGCCTCCACGCACAGCTTGGGCTCTGGTAACAGTCCTCTTGAGAGGGGTTGGACTCTCTTCAACTCTGGATTTGGCCACGGTGAGAGGCGCCAAGCAGGTGTGGGTATACTTATTGCTCCCCGGCTCGGCGCCTGTACTTTGGGTTTCACCCCGGTGGAGGAGAAGGTAGCCTCCCACCGCCTTCGGGTGGAGGGGATGTGTCCTAACTGTTTTTTGTGCCTATGCACCGAACAGCAGTTCAGAGTACCCACCCTTTTTGGAGTCCTTGGAGGGGGTGCTGGAGAGCGCTCCTGGTGGAGACTCCATTGTTCTACTGGGGGACTTCAATGCTCACGTTGGCAATGCCTGTGAGACCTGGAAGGGCGTGACTGGGAGGAACGCCCCCCCGAGAACCCGAGCGGTGTTCTGTTATTTGACTTCTGTGCTCCTCATAGATTGTCCATAACGAAGACCATGTTAAAGCATAAGGGTGTCCACTTGGCACCAGGACACCCTAGGTCGCAGTTCGATTATCTTTGTGGTCGTGTCATCGGACTTGCGACCGCATGTCTTGGACACTTGGGTGATGAGAGGGGCGGAGCTGTCAACTGATCACCACCAGGTGGTGAGTTGTCTCCAATGGTGGGGGAAGATGACGGCAAACGTATTGTGAAGGTCTGCTGGGAATGTCTGGCAGAATCCCCTGTCAGAAGAAGTTTCAACTCCCACCTCCGACAGAACTTTGCCCATGTTCCGGGGGAGTCGGGGGACATCGAGTCCGAGTGGACCATGTTCTGCACCTCCATTGCTGAGGCGGCCGACCAGAGCTGTTGCTGTAAGGTGGTCGGTGCCTGATATGGCGGCAATCACCGAACCCGTTGGTGGACACCAACGCTGAGGGATGCCGTCAAGGTGAAGGAGGAGTCCTATAGGGCCTTTTTGGCCTGTGGGACAGCTGATAGGTACCGGCTGGCCAAACGGAATGCAGCTTTGGTGGTCACTGAAACAAAAACTCAGGTATGGGAGGAGTTTGGTGAGGCCATGGAGATGGACGGACGGCTTCGAGGAAATTCTGTTCCACCATCCGGCGTCTCAGGAGGGGAAAGCAGTGCACCATCAACACTGTGTATAGTGGGGATGGGGCGCTGCTGAACTCGACTTGGGACGTTGTGAGTCGGTGAGGAGATTACTTCGAAGACCTCCTCAATATCACCGACACGCCTTCCCATGAGGAAGCAGAGTCTGGGTTCTCTGAGGGGGGCTATCCTATTTCTGGGGTAGAGGTCACTGAGGTGCTTAAAAAGCTCCTCGGTGGCAAGGCCCCGGGGGTGGATGAGATTCGCCCAGAGTTCCTAAAGGCTCTGGGCTTTCCTGGTTGACACGCCTCTGCAACATCGCATGGACATCGGGGACAGTGCCTCTGGATTGGCAGTCTGTGGTGGTGGTCTCCCTTTTTAAGAAGGGGGACCGGAGGGGGTGTTCCAACTACAGGAGGATCACACTCCTCAGCCTCCCTGTTAAGGACTATTTAGGGGTGCTGGAGAATCTCAGATCCAGAACGAGCAGTGTGGTTTTCGTCCTGGCCGTGGAGCTACTTCCTCGGCAGGGTCCTCGAGGGTGCATGGGAGTTCGCCCAACCAGTCTAGATTTGTTTTGTGGACTTGGAGAAGGCTTTCGACCGTGTCCCTCGGGGAGTCCTGTGTGGGGTGCTTCGGGAGTATGGGGTACCGAACCCCCTGATACGGGCTGTTCGGTCCCTGTACGACCGGAGTCAGAGTTTGGTCCGCATATCCCACAGTAAGTCAGACTAGTTCCCGGTGAGGGTTGGACTCCGCCAAGGCTGCCCTTTGTCACCGATTCTGTTCATAACTCTTATGGACAGAATTTCAAGGCACAGCCGAGGCATAGAGGCGGTCCGGTTTGGTGGCCTCAGAATTGCATCTCTGCTTTTTGCAGATGATATGGTACTGTTGGCTTCATCAAGCCGTGATCTCCATCTCTCACTGGAGCAGCTCGCAGCCGATTGTGAAGCGGCTAGGATGAGAATCAGCACTTCCAAATCTGAGACCATGGATCTCAGTCGGAAAAGGGTGGCGTGCCCTCTCCAGGTCGGGGATGAGATCCTGCCCCAAGTGGAGTTGTTCAAGTATCTTTGGGGCTTGTTCACGAGTGAGGGAAGAATGGAATGGGAGATCGACAGGCGGATCGGTGCAGCATCTGCAGTGATGCAGACTTTGTATCGGTCCGTTGTGGTAAAGAAGGAGCTAAGCCGAAAGGCGAAGATCTCGATTTACCATTCGATCTACGTTCCTACCCTCACCTATGGTCACGAGCTGACCGGAAGAACAAGATCCCGGATACAAGCGGCTGAAATGGGTTTCCTCTGCAGGGTTTCCGGGCTCTCCCTTAGAGATAGGGTGAGAAGCTCGGTCATCCGGGAGGATCTCAGACTAGAGCCGCTGCTCCTCCACATATAGAGGAGCCAGATGAGGTGTCTGGGTCATCTGATTCGGATACCTCCCGGACGTCTCCCCGGTGAGGTGTTCCGGGCACGTCCAACCGACCCAGGACACACTGGAGAGACTACGTCTTTCGGCTGGCCTGGGAACGCCTTGGGATCCTCCCGGAAGAGCTGGATGAAGTGGCTGGAGAGAGGGAAGTCTGGGCATCCCTGCTAGAGCTACTGACCCCCGCGACCCGACCTCAGAATAACGGTAGAAAATGGACGGATGGATGGATGGATACATATGGAACCCCTCCAGGATTAATGTTTTTTTTTTATGCCTTCAAGATAACTTTATCTCAGAAATGTACACATTTATACACCATAAACTGATGAATGAAATATTGGTACATCTCAGTGCAAGCAGGGCATCTAAATGCTCACTGATAACAAATTTCTTCAGACTAATGGACTGCTCAGCGTTTCGCACAACCCATGTCCTGTGGTGAGTTGGAGGAAAAAACAAATTTTCTTGGCTAAATACTCATTGATACAGATTTGTTTTTCATTTAGATGTATGAATGTTAATCAAATAATGCAACATGCCTGGACTTGTTCAAAATAAAAGCCTCAGAAATCCATCCATCCATTTTCTACCGCTTATCCGGGTCGGGTCGCGGGGGCAGTAGCTTTAGCAGGGACGCCCAGACTTCCCTCTCCCCAGCCACTTCATCCAGCTCTTCCGGAGGGATCCCGAGGCGTTCCCAGGCCAGCCGAAATCCCCAAGTTGAATATAATATGTTTACAGGTTAGCTATATGAATGACCACCAAATGATACAACATGTCTGGACATGTTCTCGAGCATGTACTCTCTGCATAAAAAGGCTCACTGATATGGAAATTTTTTCAGACTCAGCATTTCGCACAGTGGTGAGTACTCAGGAAAAGGTGGAATTTTAGAGAAAACTATTTTGCGTTACAGATGTGGAGTTGCGACATAGAAAAATGCGTAGGCTTGACCTGGGAAATATGCGTAGGCGTTAAATCTTTGCAGAGGACTTGGCATGGCTCCCAGGGCTGGGCGTGGTTGTAAGTGACATTATTGAGAGGGATTTTAGAAATAATTAATTTTCTTTGCAGATGCTGGAGTTGTGACCTTGGGCATGACCTGGGAAATATGTGTTGGCGTTAATCCTTTGCAGCTGCCTTGGCAAAGCTCGCGGGGCACTGTCACATGCATCATAGATGCGGGACAATATTTACAGGTATTATCACAAATGTTTTTGTTGCGGTATGACACACATTGTTTTCCTTTGTTCCTACAGGGGCTGTTTTGGGTCCCAGGTGTCCCCGAAAATACGACGTAAACGCGAGGGGCCATGATGTAATGATAGCACTTTGTTTTCAACTGCTACCGGATGTGACGTCAATGGGGACAGGTGTCCCTAGAGGTGACATCATCGGCCACGTGCACTCGCAGCGTGCCAACAGATGACATCACAGGCAATCCATCATTTTGACTAGATTAGCATATTAATACTCTCTAACGTTCAGTACATTCAGTTCAGTCCCTCCCCCGCCTGCACGTTGCAGCTGACGCTGGCTGCTCGTTGGTCATTCGCCTAAGTGAGTGACAAGGCTGGCAAATCACGAATTGCATGGGAGTACGTTTTGTGAAGTCCTGCCACCGCTTGCACGCTGGCTGCTCATTGGACATTTGGCAAAGATTCAGAAATGAGTGTCAGAACTCTGCAACAGTTTCATTTCCACTCCCAGCCGACTCGTCTCGCTCACGGCAGGGGTCGAGCTCAAAGAACGAATAATTTCATCAACTCATTCAGTTCAGTATGTTCACTAAAAAGATTCATATTTTGAATGAAACGTTTGCAAACGAAACAACAATAACTGAAAATACCTCCATGAAGCCGCAGTGTCAAAACTAAATGCTAGGGTGCGTCTCATTACATGTTTTTTAAGAGTATGTAAACCTCAGTATTTATAATAAAACTGTTCAGTTGATTTGGACACTTAAAGGAGGATGACCATTATCATTTATTGTATATAAATATGGATAGAAAGATGGATAGATCAATGGATAGAAAGTCATGGGTGCGCATTATATACGAATGGGTAGAAAACGTCTTAATTTTGGCGGTCAACTTTGGGGGTGCACATACTTGAGAGCGTAATATGCGTGAGAAATTACGGTAATAACAGTAAAAAATAGCACATTTAGTTTGACCATATTTGAATCTTTGTATTTTGAATAAATAAACCAACAAACGAATTATTTTTTCGCTTGCTTGAATTATTCATTTATTTATTTATTTTTTAATGCAAAAAAGCTTCTAGGAAATAGGCGTAAACACAATTTACGGTATGTAGTTGCAGATATCTGCAGTGATGTGAAAGCATTTGATGTAGTTAAGCCACATAAAACAATAAGAAGACAGACAGTGTCTTACATAGCACACTGTCCTCTTGCGTGAACATGCTGAGACATCATTTTAAAAAGGCCCTCCTGCAGAGGTTTACTTGGGAGAAGGCCCATGAGCTGATTTTAGACCTATAGTATATTCTCCCTTGGCAGTTTGCTGCACTGCCCAGGATTGAATGCTGCTTGACGTATTTACAATAAATTTGTCGCCTTTACACTATATTTGTGAATATACATCAGAGCAGGTGGTCCCAGAAGAGGAGTTGATCCCTGCTTTTCCTCTTAGGTGTGAGGCAAGTAGGAGCATACCTACAGTTCCTAGACAGATAAAAACATGCTGGGAAAGCTTATCTATATAAATTTACAGTTATGACTAAATAAACTTCTGTTTTCTTTATATACCGTAACAAATTTTTTAAACACCTTTACAGTTTTGGAGTAGTGGATGACATGCTGGATTTTGTTATAGGACCTTCAGGTGAAATTCTTCTTCATAATTAATGTGTGAGAGATGTAACAGTAGAGTCAGAATTATAAACCTGGCGCCTTTCACGCCTAAACCAATAAAGCGTGAAACTGCCATTTCTGTGCGCACATTTAGATAGCAAAGTGGCTTCTCCAAACAGATCATTAGATGCATGAGAAGGTCCGTTCCAGCGTCTGTTGTCATGTAGACAATACAGCGACAATTGCTTTACACACAAAGAGGTGGGAAAAGTGAGTCTCAGGTGTTAAACTTTACGATCCAGTCCTTCTGCTACTCCCTTTCACACAGCAGCCGTCCCACCTTTGATACCATCTCAGAAGCAGGAAATTCAAGGTTGGTTAAACAAAATTTCCAGCAAGACAGAATAAAAACAGATCAAAATGGTCTTTGCATGCAAGGTGAAACCTCGCAAAAGAAGTTGACTGCATGTGGCTCTCATTGAGCCAATGGCCTTTTACAAAACACGTTTAGGGATGATAGATCTGGCTAATGAGGTCTGACTGAGGAAATTATTCGCATTATAGCCACTAACAGCCTTCACAAGCGCTTCAGGCTGCAAATAATTCAGAGAGAACGCGGGGATTTCAGTTCTCTGGTATACTATATAGCAAATTAATCAAATGGTCCTTCAAAGGCGTAACAGATTTCCAGTTAGACATTAAATATCACAGTTGAATATTGAAAATGTCAGCTTTGTTGGCATATTATAAGTCATCACGAAGAGAGCACACACTGGCTGGTCTACTGTTGAGGTTGAACTAAAAGTACACTAGCACATGTAAGGAAACTAAAAACTGGTGTGCATTCAACCATAGACAGGAACCAGGTCCCTGAGTTTCTGAGTTGAGTTAGTATTTGTATGGATTATTGTATTTTATCTCTAGAAGAGAAAAAAAAAAGACATGAATAGACAAATGCACAGTGCAACAATCAGATTTGTTGTGGTCAGCACAAGAATGAGTTCAGCTTGTATTAGTGTGACAATGATGAAACTAAACTGGCATACCCACTCTCACAGTTGACTGTCTCTCCTCCCACGCATTGCCACTTAGTGTTGAGTTGAAGATAGTCTTTTTGAGTTCATTCTTGTAGATTTAATAATTTAAAAGTTGTGTGTTGGATATTTAACTGCCATACACAGACAAATACTTACTGACGTATAAAAGTGCACACAAACATGAGCACACCAGCTTCCTTTTCTAAATCAAACCCCACCTGTAAATGTGGACGAAAGTATTACGTTTAATGCCTTCACCCTCTTCATGGCCACATTCAACCATATAAGATGGCAGCAAAGCACCTCAAATGGCTCTCTGTAGTGTGTTTTATGTTTTTATGTCTCAAAAGTATTTTTTCTTAAAATTGCTGTCTATTGTCATATGAGAGCGGCTCCAACTACCGGAGACACATTCCCTGTGTGTTTTTGACAAATTAAGAGGATTCTGATTCTGATGAAAAGGCTTGTCAGTGAGCCTGTTGATCAACAATCATTTTACCATAACATCTGGCAGCGAGGGGAAAAAAAGACCAAGGAACAAATATTTAGTGACAAAGTTCAGGCATTTACAAAGCTGACATTGTTTGGTGGCCACAACAATAACGAGAGAAATAAAAGTCGAGTGTCTATCTGTCTGCAGTGAATGTTCTAAGTGTCAAAGTGAAGAGAAAAGCATCAGAAATTAGTGGTGGGCGGATCGATCCAAATATCGATACCAAGTCAGTATCGGTATCAGATCGATGGCAAGTCAGTATCCGTATCGGATCGATACTAGCGTGAAAATATCGAGAGAGTTTCGCTCTTGTATGAATTGCTTTGGTTTCATCAAACAGGCGATGCCAGACTTGCAGTTTCTGCCTCAGCGCAGAGCAGGCACACTTTGTTCCTGCCCTCCCCCTTGTGTTTCGATGTTGTGCCGTCACATGACTTAGCAGCGCAAAGCAAACAAGCAAGCAAGCAAGCTGTTGGCTCGGGTTTGCCAGCCCAATAGGAATTAATGAAGTGAGTGAAACTTTGTTACTTTAGCCAACTCAACAACTTGAAAAAGATATAATACCTTAATCCAATTGAATTTTTTTTTCAATGAATACATTTACTGGAATTGTCTGTTTAACAAAAAAAATCGAGACATGACAATGAATGGGAAAAAATATGTTCTTACTGTTTTATTGTTTTAGAATTGATTGTTTAAGGTGTTTTATCTTTACCAATAAAATTCGTCCGAATTCCGTCCTGGGTTTCAACTCTTTAATTAAAAAAAAATCACAAAAATACTTTAAGGTAAATTAATTGAGATATACCAATTTGATAATACATCTACCTTTATTATTGAACGGTATGGGTATCAGCGATACTGGAGCCGATATTTAAAAAAGTTAGATACTATTGCTTTAAAGGGCAATAAGAACATGGCTATACTTTAATAATTTAATGTTAAAACAACAGTGATGGCTTTATTATTGTTTGTTATTTTGGACAAATGTGAAACATAAATTAATCTAAGGCTGGTGCTTGATGTTATAGTAATTACTCGAGCTACGAACAAGTCAAATTTCCATCCATCCATCCATTTTCCAAACCGCTTCTCCTCACGAGGGTCGCGGGCATGCTGGAGCCTATCCCAGCTGTCATCGGGCAGGAGGCGGGGTACACCCTGAACTGGTTGCCAGCCAATCGCAGGGCACATAGGAACAAACAACCATTCGCACTCACAGTCATGCCTACGGGCAATTTAGAGTCTCCAATTCATGCATGTTTTTGGGATGTGGGAGGAAACCGGAGTGCCCGGAGAAAACCGGAGTGCCCGGAGAAAACCCACGCAGGCACGGGGAGAACATGCAAACTCCACACAGGCGGGGTCGGGGATTGAACCCAGGTCCTCAGAACTGTGAGGCTGACGCTCTAACCAGTCGCCCACCGTGCCGCCTATATATATTGAAGTTATTTTTTTTCCTCACTAATGTACAAACAGCACCCCATATTGACAGAAAAAAACTGAATTGCTGACATTTTAACAAATTTATGAAAAAAGAAAAACTGAAATATCACACAGCCATAAGTATTCAGACCCTTTGCTGTGACACGCATATTTAACTCAGGTGCTGTCCATTTCTTTTGATCATCCTTAAAATGGTTCTACACCTTCATTGGAGTCCAGCTGTGTTTGATTATACTGATTGGACTTGATTAGGAAACCCATACACCTGTCTATATAAGACCTTTTAGCTCACAGTGTATGTCAGAGAAAATGAGAATCATGAGGTCAAAGAAACTACCTGAAGAGCTCAGAGACAGAATTGTGGCAAGGCACAGATCTGCCCAAGGGTAATAAAAAAGATTCTGCTGCACTCAAGGGTCGTAAGAGCACACCTCCATAATCCTTAAATATAAGGCATTTAGGACAACCAGAACCCTTCCTTGAGCTGGCCGTCCGGCCAAACTGAGCAATCTGGGGAGAAGAGCCTTAGTGAGAGAGGTAAGGAAGAATCCAAAGATCACTGTGGCTGAGCTCCTGAGATGCAGTCGGGAGATGGGAGAAAGTTCTAGAAAGTCAACCATCACTGCAGCCCTCCACCAGTCGGGCCTGAAAGCCTGCATGGACTTTTCTAAAAAACACCTGAAGGACTCCAAGATTGTGACAAATAAGATTCTCTGGTCTGATGAGACCATGATAGAAATTGTTGGCCTTAATTCTAAACGGTATGTGTGGAGATAACCAGGCACTGCTCATCGCCTGTCCAAACCAGTCCCAACAGTAAAGCATGGTGGTGGCAGCATCATCCTTTGGGGGTGTTTTTTAGCTGCAGGGACAGGGAGACTGGTTGTAATCGAAGAAAAGATGAATGCGGCCAAGTACAGAGATATCCTGGACGAAAACCTTCTCCAGAGTGCTCAGGACCTCAAACTGGGCCAAAGGTTCACCTTCCAACAAGGCAACAACCCTAAGCACACAGCTAAAATAATGGAGTGGCTTCAGAACAACTCCGAGGCTTTTCTTGAATGGTCCGGCCAGAGCCCTGACTTAAACCCAATTGAGCATCTCTGGAGAGACCTGGAAATGGCTGTCCACCAACTCTCACATCCAACCTGACAGAACTGGAGAGGATCTGCAAGGAGGAATGGCAGAGGATGCCCAGATCAGGGTGTAAAAAACTTGTTGCATCATTCCCAAAAAGACTCATGGCTGTATTAGCTCAAAAAGTTGCATCTAGTAAATACTGAGTCTGAATACTTATGGCTGTGTGATATTTCAGTTTTTCAACAATTTCAACAATTGTCTTTTTTTCCGTCAATATGGGGTGCTGTGTGTAAATTCATGAGGAAAAAAATGAACTGAAATGATTTTAGAAAATGGCTGCAATATAATGAAGGGTGAAAATTTTAAAATTTAATACTTTCCATACCCACTGTATAATCCTTAAGAAATCACCATGCTGCAATGCTACAGAAATATAAAACTGGTTATTTACTGATTAGCATACCATGTTGAGGCTAATCGCTCAGAAGCATGTTATTAAGCAGTTACACAGTGCTAAATAACTGGAGGCGGGGGAGATTTGCAGAGGTAGGAGCAAGTCATAATGAGTTGCAAGTCAGTCTTAAGTTAAAAGTCCCAAGTTACTGAGGCAAAAATTAAGCAAATTGATCCCAACTAAATTCAAAGCGTGTCAAGTCAATCACAAAATTGCTCAGTTTCAACATATACTAGAGTGATAATAAAAAACATCATGAATCATAACACACAAAAAAAGTGTATTTACACCTATAAAAGCTAAATGAACAATAACTGAGAGTATGAAATGAAATTTAGATGTTATACACTGATTACTTTTTTCCAACATTTGCATGAGCTACCAATGCAGTATATAGGAGTAAAAATAGGTAATCATCAAATTTATAAATTACATACAGTTTACTGTATTGTTTTTGGTGTCCATCTGTTTCCCCAAATATATTAGTGTGTGTGAAAGGCTAAATGAGAGGCATTAACTTTGTACACTTAGTACGATTCCGTTGTTCAGTCCACTTCAGCCGCTGTGTGACGTGTCTCCACTCCTGGCAACCAGTATCGGCCGCATCGCTGCCTGTAAGGGACAGAAGACCGAAGCAGGGGTCCTGCAATTCTCGGCATTACAGTTTTGCTGCCCTCAGTATTTCCTGTTTTATTAGGCCCATTATTGGCAGATTTGTATTGGACATCAATGAAAATGCGGAATAAATTGCCCGTAATACGGGACGCGACATTGAATGGCCAAATAAGGAACATGTCATGAACGGAACGGAGGATAGGACCCAAAAATGCACGACTCCAAAACAAATGGACAGTTTCAAAAAAGAGAGGTTTAATATATGGGCAGAGGTCGGTACACAGGCAGGTAATCCAAAAAAGGCAACAGTTTCCAAAAACATGAGGCAACAAGGCGAGGTCGATAATCGGAACAGGGTTTAGTCTTACTGTAAGTCTTTGACGTGGAAACAAGGAATGGTGGAACGCGACGACAAGGTACAACGAACTGGCGACGAGAAAGAATGAGACACGAGGTTAAATGCAAGGGGTAATTAGGGTGAACGAGGCACAGGTGGTGAAGATGCTCTCAGGAGCAGGTGTGTATGAAACAAGGGGAAGACAAAAACCGGAACACACACCCATGACAAAACGATTCCGTATTGTAAGGGACGGGTGGCAACCCTACTTGTAACTGTATCCGAATACTTATTTAAAGCAACCCTCCCAACCCTGTATTTCTGTCAGTGAAAAAGTGCTACCAAAAAAGATCAAAAAAATGTCTTGTAAATTTGACACACCACAGAAAAGGGTAACGTTAGCAAGCGAAACAATGAATGGATTAAAAAATTATAATAATTAAAAAAGGAAACACATTGCTTTCACATTAACGGGCTGCAGAAGGTCATTCTGCACCTTTGTGTCCGTTGAAATTCAGCAGGCCGTTGATCGACGTTACATGGAATAAGGGCGCTTGGATAAAATCTTGCCTCGGGTACCGCATTGGGTAGTCCCTGCCATAATGTTTAAGACTAATTTCCATGACCAATGATAATGATGAGTTCATCATTAATTTTGTGCTAAATGCGGTGCCTTGAGAGCACTGATGAAATATTGAACTGACTGATCTATTTAAGATGAGTCAGCTCATATCTTCATAGTTACAGTTAGCTACAGTGCAGTGAAAAAGTATTGGCCCCCTTCTCAAATTCTTATATTTTTGTAGTTCCCCCACTTTAATGTTGAAGATCATCAAACAAATGTAAACATAACCCAAGTGAAATAAAAAGGATGTTTTTAAAAGGTGACTTCATTTACTAAGGGAATAAAAAACTATTTAAAGTTACCTGGCCCTGTGTGAAAAAGTGATGCCCCCTTTATTAAATCATGAATTAATTGTGGCTAATAACAACTTTTGGTTAATTTTCACTGATCACACCCAAGCCTGATTACCTCCAGGCCTGTTCAATCAAGAAATCTCTTAAACAGAACTTGTCTGACAAAAATCAAGTCAGACAAACGATCTAAAAAAGCTGCAACAAAATAACACGATACAAATAAATTGAAGAACGGTTATGACATTAAGTAATTGACATCTATCAGTCTGGAAAGGGTTACAAAGCCATTTCTAAAGCTTTAGAATTCCAGTGAACCATTGGAAGAGCCATTAACCTCACATGGAGAAATTATGGAACAGTGGCGAACCTTCTCAGGAGTGGCCAGCCTACAAAGATTACCCCAAGAGAACAGCAATGACTCATTCAGGAGCCCACAAAGGAACTCAGGACAACCTCTAAAGAACTGCAGGCCTCCCTTACCTCAGTTAAGGTCAGTGTTCATGACACAACAATTAGGAAGAGACGGGGCAAAAATGGCAGTTCCAAGGTGAAAACCACTGCTGAACAAAATTAACATCAAGACTTGTCTTACTTTTGCAAAACAAAAACCATCTAAATGATTCCCAAGACTTTTGGGAGAATATTATATGGATTGATGAGATGAAAGTTGAGCTTTTTGGAAGGTGTGTATCTTGTTACATCTGGCGTAAATGTAGCACAGCATTTCAGAAAAAGAACATTATACCATCAGTCAAACATGGTGGTGGTAGTGTGATGGTATTGGGCTGCTTCTCTCCTTCAGGACCTGGACAACTTGCTGTGAGTGATAGAACCATGAATTCTGCTCTTTAACAGAAAATTTCAGTTTTCAATTAACGTGCATGTTTTTGGGATGTGGGAGGAAACCGGAGTGCCCGGAGAAAAGCCACGCAGGCACGGGGAGAACATGCAAACTCCACACAGGCGGGGGTCGGGGATTGTGTGAGGCTGACGCACTAACCAGCCGGCCACCGCGCCGCCTATATACATATATATATGTATATATATGTATATATATATATATATTTATGTATATATATAAAGAGTATATATTTATTTACTTACATACACACACACACACGCACACTGTAGATATACAGGTCAACACGCACACCCTCTTGCAGCGTCTGCTGGTCCACCAGATTTATTATTGCTGTGCGTTGCATTTGTCCTCTAGGATTGTATCTTAATGTAACAGTCTCAGAAGCCAACCTGTCCATTAACCTCATTCATTGCACTCTCCTCTTTTTGTACAATAAAATACCCTGAAATGTTAGCACCTGGTGAGGTAATCACTAGGTCATTTGTATTGATATGCACTTCTTGCAAACCCCTGCAGAGATTATATGGTATAGCACAGCACAGATCAATGTAATAGCACCTTTTAGCTGCTGAGGTTTATATTTAAAGTAACAAAATATATTTTGGCCTTTTGGAAGGGATTGACAATGTCCTCATTTTTTAAAGCTTTTTTAAACAGACTATGCCAGAGTCAAAGACAAAGTATCACTTGACACAAGTCCTATGATTTACGATGGCGATAACGGCAAAGAGCTTTAAAGCAACTGGATGTTAACATCTTAATCTAAAGGTGTATATGTGCTGAAACTCCAGAATCAAATCGAAAACATTCTTCGCTATAAGAGGATGACCTACATCAGCATTTGCAATCACTAAATAAATGATGATAATAAGCAATTTGAGTTAACTCAGAGCTCTCAATTCATTTCAAGGAACATATTTTCTTTTGTCTATCAAGGATACATTTAAGGTACATTAGTGTTTTTAATTAACCGTACCCATACTAGTCTAGATGAAAATATGGGTCTACATGCACCCCCCGGCTTTTTTTTATTTTATGTTTTAATGCTTCAAGTGGCTATTTTCAGAATCTGCCATGTAACAAGCAAAAATAATGTCTGAAAGACTTAATTTTTAACCCTTTACTGCACCCAACACAAATCCGGAAAGATTATGCACAAAGTGGCATAGCTTTTGATGGAATCAACTTAAAAAGACAAATGAACATATTTTCCAATACAATTATGGCACAGGGAATTCAATGAAATAGTTATTTTTTAATTGATGGCCCGAAGAATGGCCAAAATGCTTTTTGGCTACTATTTTTTCATATCAATACTAACTGGTTGACCTAAACTACTCATCATCCTCAACATCGCTACCTTCTAAGTATGTTATTGTTGGCAGAATCGGCTCCTTTTCGAAACCCGCATGCTCTTCTGACTCTGCTCGCTGAGCCAGTGCTTCAACAAGAGAAGGAGGGAGGATGGGTCCAATCATCCAGATGGGTTCAAACACCTCCTCCTTTCCTGTCCTCTCAAAGCCCATGCCTGGATCATATGGTTTGGGGCTCTAAATTATTGCCTTGTCTGCTATCTTATAGCAGACAACTCTGTAGTTGGCTCGCTGTACATGTTCGATGAGATAGACTTCAGGGGGGAGGCGGGTGTTCCAGGTCGACTTTTGACTTTGAGTCCAGGACTTTTGTCAGCACCGAACATTTGTTTTTAGCATCTTGGCTTGTACTGCGTCAACTGATGCTTTCCATGCCTGGCCATATATGTTGCCTGTGAAGCTCTACATCCCCAGCAGGGTGTTACAGTAGTCAGCGCTCCGTGATTCAGACAGTCCTGTCACATTTACAAACCCCAATTCCAATGAAGTTGAAATGTTGTATAAAAAAATCAATAAAAACAGAATGCAATGATTGCCAAATCGTTTTCATTTATTTATTATTATTATTATTTATATTTTTTTAAACCTGCTCCATGGCCTTGCAGAATGGTGGATCTGTATGCCTTTGTACTGGAACAGTTTTGCTGTGCAACTGGGGAGTTTAAAATACTTTCTCTGTTTATTTTATTTTTTGTAATTATTCTGATGTTTATTGAAAATGCAGCTGGACAGAAAAGGGTTTTAGAGGACAGACAGAGGGGCAAAGTGGACAAGGGGACAAGGGGTGAAAACAGTAGTGAGACAGTCTAGATATTTGAGCACAAGTAACATTACAACAGTTAGGGCAGGACAGGATGTGTGAAAATGAGAAAGGCAGTGCTACTGTTGAGTGGTGTGGTGGGATTATTTGTTAGTGTCTGAACACCTGTAAGGACCTGTGAGTTGTAGTAAGTAATTAAAGTCTACAGTGTTTCTTTCAGATTTATGAGTGAATGAACACCATATCACATGCATGTTAGCCAGCCACCAACAGGGTGCATCATAGGAGCCAGCCGCCACCCCAAAAAAACAAAAAAAAACAAAAACCAAAAAAACCCAAAAAATGTCATAGCTTGCAAGCCCAAATTAAGCCCCCGTCATGACGAGGGTTGGGCATCGAGAATCGAGAACCGACCCCACCACGCCCGCGCCCAACGGCGAACAAAATCAAAATCAATGACCAGCTGCCCCAGCGCAACACCCGGAACAAGACCATACCGTGCAAAGAGGCCCCCACGACGTGCAGCGCCCCAGCGAAGTCAACTCCCAGTCAACCTAGTGAGCGCAACCACAAAATACGTCCATGCCAACACCGTGACAGCCAACAAACCAAACGGCTGGTCTCCATTGTCGTATTTTGTGCTCCATAATGCATCACGTATTTTCAGTGGGAGACAGGTCTGAACTGCTGGCAGACCAGTCGAGTACTCGCACTCTTTTCCTACGGAGCCACACTGTTGTAACACATGCAGAATATGACTTGGCATTGTCTTGCTGAAATAAACAGGGATGTCCCTGAAAAAGACTTTGCTTGGATGGCAGCATATGTTGCTCCATATCCTGTATGTACCTTTCAGCTTTGATGGCGCCTCCACAGATGTTGTCATATGATTAACTGATTTTGTATTCAGTGTCATATTATCCATTTTCATATTACCTATAGAATTGTCATATTATCCTTATATCTTTTATTTTGTATGGCTTGTTGAAAACCAGAGTCCTTAATTAATCATGGCTGTTGGATGACCACTTGTGCTATTCCAGCTGCGGGCTTGCATAAATTTGCGTACAGGAAGCAGCCAAAGGAGAAGAGCTACAGAATGTTCCAAGCTGACAATCGGACAACTGATCATTCTCTCGGCCCAACCAATGAAAATCAGGGAGGCAGCGGTTCACAATGAGCGGGGGGCCGCCAAGTGAGGCTAACCAGCTGCTAGAAGAACACCGCCCTTCCCGTGCTTGTGTTGTAAACTATATATTGTAAGGGCCGAAGGGGAAGGCGCTTTCCCCCCCTCTCAAATCTGCATAGCGGAGGTGAGTTCAGTGGCAGGTAGAGAGAAAACGTCCCAGAATTCTGACCTTTGCACCTTGCTGAGCACCTGATATATAAACGGATCAAATTGCAAACTGTGTGAGTTATTTGAGTAATTACCTTTCCTAAGAGAAAACGAACATGCATGGTGATTGGAGCAGTAGTTTATTAATATGTAAATTATGTTAATTAATATGTAATTTGGGCCTTTGGCCCTGGGTGAATAGGAACAACGCTCACTCTCCAACAATGTCCAAGTTACCCTTGCCATGGGCACTAGTATAACACCATACCATCACAGATGCTGGATTTTTAACTTTGCAGTAATAACAGTCTGGGCGTTCCTTTTCCTCTTTGTCCTGGAGGACGCGATGTCCGAGATTTCCAAAAACAATTTGAAATATGGACTCATCAGACCACAGCACACTTTTACACTATGCGTCAGTCCATCTCAGATGAGCTTGGGCCCGGAGAAGCCGCAGCGTTTCTGGGTGTTGTTAAACTACAGCCACTGAGTAATGTACTCCACATGGAATGAAAAAACTGACAAAACAACTAGAAATAAAATTTTTATTCATTCATTCAAAATGTTATTATCTTGAAAAAGTATGTAATAAAGGCCCATTTTAAGTCAAGGAATATCATTCGAACTGCTCCAAGTGCTAGAGGACTCTGCATCTTTTGCACAATTGTCAAAAAAAAAAAAAAAAATGTACCGACATTACCAGACAACGAGCAACCCTTTATTGCTCAGTGACTGTTTTTTTTTTTTTTTGTCAATGTCTTTATGTCTCAAAAGTGTTCTCTGTCAATTGACTGTCTGTTGTCGTACTAGAGCGGCTCCAACTCCCGGAGACAAATTACTTGTGTGTTTTTTCGGACATACTTGGCAAATAAAGATGATTTTGATTCTGATTCTGATATCACCACAGTAATTTTGATGCAAAGAGCGAGAAAACCTTTTCGTTCCCAGTGAAAAGTATTTTCTGTCAAATGGCTGTCTGTTGTCGTACTGAAGCAGCTCCAACTACCGGAGACAAATTCCTTGTGTTTTTTTTGGACATACTTGGCAAATAAAGATGATTTTGATTTTGATTCTGATTCTGATATCACTTATCCACAGTACAAAAAAACCATTTGCTTAACCGTACCCATTACTTGCTAATGTAGGCCATACAAGTTACAGAATTATGTCATCAACATGAACCAATAACTTAAATGTTTGTGTAGTTGAAGCCACATTAAATCAGCAACTTAGTGTAGATTTGGCATGCCAACACAGTACAGCAAGTACCAAAATATACACAAGCACATAGATGCCGATTGTGGTCTATTGCTCCCACCACCGTAATTTTGATGCAAAGAGCGAGAAAACCTTTTCGCTCCCAGTGACAAGTTTAACCAGCTCTTTCACTAGGAAAACTGTGGGCGATTGACGGTGTTCTTAATGTGTAAATTAAAAAGTAACAACAATCAAATACACTTTTTACTCAGGGAAATAAAAAAAATAGTGTGGCGACAGTGAACTGGCGAACTGAATGGTACTGCACCGTCACTGTGCATTGTGTAATAAACAATCACTTCCCAATCGCTTTCTTCTATTTGTTGAAAAAAGAGCTCTTTCGGTTAAATGCTTCTGCACAGCTGGACTACCTTGTTCGAATCACCAGCTATAAATGAATACTTGATGAGAGACATTGATGTTGCAAAAGTAACTACTCTTGGTTTGAAGAAGTAACTGTGGTCTAATAACTTTCCTGGGAAAAGTAACGTTACTTTGCTTGTTATTCAAAATCGCGGTATTTTGGAGTAACACGCTACTTTGTAACTTACTTTGTAACACGTTACCGGCATCGCTGTTCACCATGTACTGTAACCGCTGTCAGGCTGACGTGGGGCCGCGGGGTGGCGGATGCTGTGCAGTTCGCTGCTGCCTCCCAGCACAACACGAATGCAGCCCCACCATGTGGGGTTAGTCTTCTTCGGGTTAAAGGCGTCCCCTTTTTAACGTCAAATAAAGGCTACATCACTGTGGCCAAATAGTAAAATTTTTGTTTCATCTGACCATAAAACAGGAGACTTCTTCTTCTTTGCAAAGGCCAATCGGGCTTTTAAATGCTATTTCTGGAGAAGTGACATCCTCCTTGGTCTGCATCCGCCGAACCCAGCTGTGTGCAGTGTCTAACTGTCTGCCTTGAAACGTTGCCACCACCATAGCCCAGATTCACAGGAATGACCTTGGTGGTGATCCTTGAATTATTTTCATCTCCTCTCACTATCGTCCTGGCCATCACAGGTGTCACATTTGGCTTCCGACCACATTGTCTTTTCTTTTATTATTTTGTATTTTTTTAATAAAACTTTGCACTGCAGACCACTGGAAGTTGAAAACATTTAGAAAGTAAGGTACAATAAAACCTCAGTGGGAGAGGAAAAATTACTGTACTCCAATTTCTCTCTCTCTCTCTCTATATATATATATATATATAATTGTATATATTTATATATTATTATTTATAAATAAGCACGTTCAAAGTCCTCCGCTCGCTTAAGGCCATGCCATTTTATGAAAATAACTGAAAAACATTAACCAACCTGCCATACAAGTGATGATGAACATTTTACGCAAACAGAGTATGTTCAAAAATAATATATTTTACACTTTATATCGGAAAATTACTTGGTCAAACATTATTTTGTAATACATGGTCATTCACAAGAGTCAAAAAGATGCAAAAATGCAACGCATCACTTATGTGGTTAAGATACAGATGCCTGTGATTATGCACATGGCCAGTCGGTGGTTTCGTGTGCACATGAAGCATCAAGAAGTAAACCATTACTCGAACCAATAGCTGAAGTGTTACGATGCTTCATGAACCTGTGTTTAGTAAACACAATATAAACAATTCACATTCACATGAAAGACGTCATTTTACTAGCTTAGTATCAATGCCCTGGGCATAGGCGACATTGGCGGTCGTCTTGGGCGCCATCTGCTGGAGGGGCGCACTACCAGCACCCTCCTTCTCGGCAAAAATATTTAAATAAAATCATAAAATAATTCGTGACGCCCACTGGCGTTTCTATCTTGAAATTAACAAATACAATTACAAAATATACTACAGCAACTATGTTTGTCACTTGGCATGTCACGTCACATGACGTGGATTTGTAGATGTAGCGACAAACTGTTAATTGACAATGGTTTGTGAGCCCATGTGACATTATCCTTTACACAATGATGCCAGTTTTTGTGCAGTACTGCCTGAGAGATCAAAGGTCACGGGCATTCAATGTTGGTTGTTGGCCTTGCCGCTTATGTGCAGAGGGTTGTCCTGATTCTCAAAATCTTTTGATGATATTATGGACCGTAGATGATGAAATCTTTAAATTCCTTGTAACTGTATGTTTCGAAAAGTTATTCATAAACGGTTGGACGATTGCAGTTCACAAAGTGGTGAACCTCGCCCAATCCTTGCTTGTAAACAACTGAACCCTCACCTGTTTCCAATTAACCTGTTCACCTGTGGAATATTCCAAACAGGTGCTTTTTGAGTATTCCTCAACTTTCCATCATTTGTTGCCCCTTGTTCCAGCTTTTCTGGGAATGTGTTGCAGGTATCAAATCCAAAATGAGAGAATATTGGCACAAAACAAACAATACATTTTCAATTGAATATATGTTGAAAAGGATTTTGCAAATCATTGCATTGTTTTGTTTTATTTTTTTTTTAAATTTCATACAATGTCCCAACTTCATTGGAATTGGTGTTTGTACTTCATTGAATTCCCTGTGTCATAATTGTATGGGATAACGTGTTCATTTGTCTCTTTTAGTTGTTTACACCAAAACCTATATCACTTTCTATATCATATTTAGATTTTTTATTTTATTCAGGTTGGGTGCAGTAAAGGGTTAAAAATTAAGCCTTACAGACATTATTTCAGCTTCGTACCTGGCAGATTCTGAAAATAGATGCATCAAGGATAATAAAAAACAAAAACAGGTGGCATTATAAAAAGCCAAGGATTGCATGTGAGAGAAAGCCCACTTGTGATAACAGTCTCCAGTATTTTGTTACTTATTCAAGATTGCAAAAAATAGTTTGAAAGCGATTAATTTGCCTCTCTGAAATCCATACTGTGGTCTTATAATTAAAAAAAAAAAAAAAGTTCGGCATAAAAAAAATCTGAATATGCTTATCATGCTAAACGAGAAGTCTGTGAAGAAGGCAAGTGGAATGTGGTTAAAATCTCATACCCCTTCTTCGTTTCATGTCCCGTGGTCCTCACTGGTCCACTGCAAAACTTGTTTATTGTGTCTATGGCTGTGTCTATTAATGTGGCTTTCTCCCAACTCTTTAAAATAGCACTAGAGGGCTCATATTAAAGTTCAGCAAAATAACCAGTTTGTGAAGAAAAGGCAGTCAAATAAAGGTGTCGTGATCACTAGTAAGCACCATGCAAGCTCCAGTGCGAAACTAATTGATTACACCACCAACAAGTTTGTCTCCGAGACTATCCAGCATCATCAGGTGCCCGAATACTGACTCCTTCCTTTATAGTGAGCTCCCAACATTTTGACCTTTTTGAATAGGAATTTAAAACTGCATTCACATTTACATACACAAGGTGGTTGACTCTGCATTATCTGACTTCTGTCAGATTTCCACTTTACAGTGCTCACATGCAGTGGGCAAGATATTGATTCGACTGATGTGCCAGCATTTAATTTTGAAGTCTGACATTCTTCCAGGCACTTATGTTTAGTTTATGGCTAAAATATGGGCTGTACGAAAATCAAGCTAAGGTCACGCGACTAAAGTAGTCATACAAGAGTGAAGTTTTGGTCAGGTATGTTTTTTTTACTTATGAAAATATTAATCTTCCATTTTCCACATTATAAAGTCATTTCCCTTGATCCTCACTGGTGCGTCTGCTCCCTCATTAAGAGGATGGCTTGGATATTAACGCAACCATCCATGGTGCTGTGTCAATACAAACGTATAAAACCTTGGAAGAAACATTATTCCCGCTCTGCTCCTTTTCTCTTCTCTTTTCCTTTGACTTTGTCTCCCACTGGCTCTGCCATTGTAGACTCAAGTAAGCTCCCGTGTGTGAAGCAAATTCTTGCACTGAACCTTCCAAGCATAATAGTGTCATGGTCTGCCCCTGCAGTTCCTTTTATGGAACTTGGGTGGTGCTTTCTGCCTCGTCTTTCCCTCCCCCTCTCTCCCCCCTGCAATCAGCACTCATCACAGCACATCATTTAAGCCTGCCAGATCCAGGAAGTCGGCGCCAGAGAATTAACGTTCATCCGTGTTACACAGGCAGTCTCTCGCACTCTTCCATGTGAGCTACCCTGCGATCGTACTTACCTCCTTGTTCTTCTTCGTCCCCAGTGCTCCTTCCGTGGTCCCCGCCTCGCTGTCCGCTTCAGCCACACTGCCAAGCTCTTCCACCTGCTCACGCCACCGCTTCCTGCACGTTCCTTGTCCCGACGGTCCACCACCACGCCGTGGAGATACTTACTCTGAGCTATTATCAAATAAGCCATTCTCATCTACTACCTCCGCCTCCGTCTGCTTTTGGGTCCAGTCATACATCATACGATCACCATCCATGACAAACAGAACGCAATGACCTATTTATTCTGTTTAGCTGGATCACCAGAACCACACAATTTTATTACTACATGTAAATATTTGTCACTGCCAAATTTGTACTTCGATTCTCAGTGTTGACGGCATGGTGGACGACTGGTGAGCACATCTGCCTCACAGTTCTGATGACCCGGATTCAAATCTGGCCTCGTCTGTGTGAAGTTTGCATGTTCTCCCCGTGCCTGCGTGGGTTTTCTACAGGTACTCCGGTTTCCTCCCACGTCAAAACCTGTGTGGTAGGTAGATTTAAGACTCTAAATTGCCCGTAGGTGTGAATGTGAGTGCGAATGGTTGTTTGTTTATATGTGCCCTGTGATTAGCTGGCGACCAGTTCAGGGTGTACCCTGCCTCTTGCCCGAATGGGATAGGCACCAGCACGCCTGCGACCCTAAAAACCAATAGAAACGCCCACCAGAACCTGTAGATGAAGCTCGAACGTCCCAGCACCAACCACGATATGAGACTCTGGAAGGCGTGGCTGCTGATGCTCTAGCTGTAGCACTAGATGTAAAAACACAATGAATTCAACATCCATCTGATAGATCACCTGTACAGCACAAACGCAAGAAAGGACGTTAGATCACTAGGACGCCCACTTCGTCCCCTTTAGCCCGAGAGAAACACTCGTCCCTGAGCTCACCCACACGCAACCCACTGCTATTATATGATACCTGCTGAGAGTACAAAACTGCCTTAGAGCAGTATGATTTGACGTCCACTGCTCTCATGACCGAAACACTAATCGTTGTCGTTTAATCGCAGAGACAACCGCATAGAGAACAAGTCCCGTTAAGCACATGATACACCACACAGCAGCCTACTAGATCGAGGGTGACGGCTATGTCACGCATTTTGCGCCGATTGTTACGATGCACAAGTGCATCACTGGATAACTTATCGTCGGAGCGGGTAGCACCACATACTAGCACACACCACAGTTCACAAATCCAGGATAGACAGAATATAAGTGATACCCTACCGAAAGGCAAGAACAGTCCATAAAGTGGATATCTGCCTGCCCCCCCCTTGTTCCATTTCTTTATCATTCATGAAAAAAAAACATTACCATATAACCCGATTAGAACTCAATCCGCCACTAACTTATAACAGTAAACCTGAAACGAAAACGAACAAAAGAAATATAAATCACCCTATTTCAAAAGTACCCCCACTAAATAACCCATTAACTACTCGTAAAGACAAATGTAGCAATTCAGTGGTCCCACGGCATACGGTAGAAAATGAAATGAACCGAATTTAACAGATCAAACTTGGAATATGTGAATCACGTGTTGTAATGAATACTCTTTTTATTTCCTTTTCTCTTTGCATCTCCAAGTCACAAAGTACAGTATTATGTTTATTTAACACAACAATGAGTGGGTAGAACGATGATGGAGTTCGGCTAAAGACTGCAGTCGATGATGATTGCCTGCAGCTCAGGCCCTGCTCCAACACACCTGTTTCTACTCCTGAATACAAGCGCATGAACATGAAGGGGGTGGACATGACAGTAACAGACCCCATACGTCCAAATATCGATGTAGCGTATATTTTGCTTTGTTTATTTAAGAAAACATTTCATCGAAAGTGAATGCCTGCGTTCACTTCCAATTTAGTCCGATAGATGTTTAACGTCAGAATCAAAGTAATTTTGTCCACGTCTCTTTTTTATATCTATAAAATTTAGGAAAAAAGGACGGAAAACCTTTTATCAGTCTCATAATCTGAAGGTTGCTACACTTAGGAAATACGAGTTCAAGATTACAGAGGCTCATTGTTAAAACACACACAAAACACAACGTGGAGTGGTATTTTATAGAATATTTAATAATATCTATGAGCGAGGGGTCTAACTACAGAAAGAAAATAACCAAGGCATAGATTTAGACCATTTCTGCAGAGTTCGTGAAATATCCAAACAGACATTTTATCTTCAGTTAAAGAAAACCCGGAATGGAGGGTGTCGCCTGTGTCCCAGCAATTGTTTCCGGTGGGTGTTTGGCGGCGGTTTGCGTGCATGTTTTAGTATTAATCAAATACTTCATTGCTGTATTTGCGTTCCTGAAAAAGGCGGTGAGTAAACATAACTCAACGTCCAGGAGTAATAGTTCAATCTGTGGCCTATCCAACTAAAATCTGTCGTTGTCAATCTGTCCCAGCTTGGTTTTATTGGAGAGAGGATCGTCCAACGTTTTGGCCGCTGTCTTCAGTTCTGCGCGTCAAAGGATTCTTTGATGGCGGGAATCCAGATTTGACGGGAAGATGCTAATTAGATTAAGGTCCAGCAGGTGTCCTTGAGTGGCCGTCTCGCACAGCAGGGCGATCCATATGCTCAGTACAATCCCAGCTGCACCCGAAAGCGCGTCTCCCGCGACTTCACCCATTCCCTCAAACTCCTCGCGAACCAACTCACCAATGCCGGTAACATCGTGTGATAGGCGCCCGCTCCCTTATCCCGACTTTGAAACTTATGTGCAGCAGGTCCTACCGGATGCTGACACCCTAAGTTCCAATGACAAACGACAGCGTTTGAGGGAAGTGCTAATCAAACATGCCACGTCATTCGTTAAAGACTCACTCGACTGCAGCCGAACTGACTTACACATGGTCCGCACTCCGACCCCTCCAAACAACCGCAACCAGTTGACGATCACACCGGTAATGCCAAACAGGTCGACCAGGGGCTGTTCTTGTGACACGGGACCTTCCCTGAATCTTTTGAGCCCACTCGACCCTGTAATAAATAGTAAAGATGTGGCCTTCGAAACGCATTTTGTGGACTTTGTCCCTAATCAATGGACTGCATTTTCAGCCATCACGCTGAGCTTCATGGTGACTGCTCTATTTAGCTGGCCTGCTCCTTCGATGGCCGCTAAGTCTTCTTGCTTCTTTTGTGACTTTCACACATGCATGGCTTCAACAGCACAGGACGTGGGTTTTGTCTCTCCTTTGAGACCTCAGACCTCCCGTGCACTGCTTCTCTGGACCTTGCAAAGTGGACCTCTGTGACATTTTACCCTCCCAACCCACCCATTGCTCCCTCAGGCAACGCCTGGGACCCGGCTCTTCTATTGCACCTGCAGCAACCTCTGGTGTTGAACGTCTCCTTCTGCCTTCCTCTTCTGTTCCATGTTGTTCATGATGTCGAAGTTGCCTGCTTTTCATTTGATATTTCTGTGGCTTGCCTTGACCGACGCTCCTTCAATCCTTCCTTCCTGCGCGCTGCGCAAGCTTGACTTCAGTTTCTCCCTAACTTTGCACCTGCTCATTTGCATTATTGTGAGCTTTTGTTATTGCGCCTCCGTGAAGCGCACGTCACAGCCATTCGTGGCCTCACGGTGCGAAAGGGGGGTCACACGAGACTCCGCCCACAATGCACCATGCACGAAACGAAGGATGGTCAACACAGTGAGGCCGAATCGGTCAAGCAGTTCCAACCTCCGTGACAGCATCCTTGCTATGCCAAGGACTACACCAAGTCCGCTAATGCAGCTGCCCGACCGAGACACGGGTGAAACCGAACCCGCTGCTCTGCCGCAAACCAAAAACATAACGACCGGAATAACAGGTATCCGCAGCGCCCCCACTGGTAACGCTTGTAGCCTTAGTACCCTCGAGACACAACCTCGGGGCCTCCAGTCCGAGATCCCCACCACACGACAACGCATGGCTAACGAAGTAACCTATTCCTGGTTGCTAAGCAACGCGCTAAGAGTAACCATCTTAGTTCTTGACACTCGCAGTGAAACCCTTAACCGGAATAGGCAGATCATAACCTCTCTGTTGTTGCTGCTCCTAATGGATTATGCTCACACACATATTGTTACCACATTGATGAATGGCATCCTACGTGAACTCTCTTCATCCATAGACAACTTAGCAATGGGTAGAATTCCTCCATACTTGGTACCCCTGAGCTTAATCGAAAGCATCCTTTCTAAAGCTCTAGCACACAGGTGTCAAACTGGTGGCCCGGGGGCCAGATCCGGCCCACCACATCATTTTATGTGGCAAGCGAAAGCAAATCAAACTTGCTAATTGTGTTCTGGTGTAATAACATTGAGATATTTGCATTTTTTTGTTACCAATCCACCTTTGAAAATATATTTAATAGTTGAAAAACATGTTCTTATAGGCTTCTGATTTCAACACTGGTTATTCATCAATGTGTTGTGTATACTGTATGTAATTATATGAGGTAATCTTTCGTTTATATGGGTTGACAGTCGTAGCGGCCCTCCGGGGTAAGTCATAACTACAATGTGCCCCGTGACAAAGATGAGTTTGACAACCCTGCTCTGGCAAGTTCCATTAGCCCTGTCCAAGCACAATTGGCTTTTTCTCTCGGGAGATCCACTGTCTTTTGTATGTCAACACTGAGTTCAGAGAAATAGCCTTCCTTGTTACTCTCCCAGATATCGACTCCCGCAACCTACATCACCTAAAAGACGTAATTAATGTTGGGATCTGGCAGCACGACACTTACGTCCGAATCAGTACTCCCGCGGTAGTCGCCTATCATGTTAGTAATCCTGATCTGTATCTGCCGCCAAATTTGTGCATTCTTACAAAAGACATCCATTACCTGTGTCTCAGTAAGCCGTTCATCCGAGATGTAGCGGATGGGATTTGTGGCATGAAGCCCATGAAGGATGGGCCGCGGTGTAGAGCAGAAGCTACACCTCGCTGCCAGGTTACTACTACTCACTCGGTAATTGTTGGGTCCAAATGGCTAGTCAACACGCCAGCTTTAAGCGCAACGCTGAGTTACTACTACCACCACGAGACTCGCCCTGCCAAATCAAACCATGTGGCTCGACGTCCCCAAGGATGCCATTTTGCATTTTGAGGATACCGCCCTCTACCACCTGCCAACCGACAATTATGAGAGCAAAATGAAGATTTCTAACGTTTTCGGACAGTACAAATTGGAGGTTGATCCTGAGACGCTTAAACAGATTCAGTTTGAAGGAACTCAGATGATTGACATCACCCATTGACTCTTTTTACAAATATTGAGACTTTTGATTTGTCTGTCACGTATAAATGTCAAGCTCATCTACCAAATGAGTGCATCAGTGATATCACACTAACCATGTGCTGCAGTCTTCTCCAAATTGCTTATTCATTTTACATGGGAGGGGGGTGGGGGTGACAAGGTTAATGTGTGAAAAGTACAATCCCAAGCAAGAATATTGAAACAGTGAGGCCAACTCTTTCTTTGCTATAGACTTAAAACATGTGGATGCACATCAAAAGATGAATGAGAGACAAGAGATCAGCAGTTCATGTGCTGATCAGAATCAGAATCATCTTTATTTGCCAAGTATGTCCAAAACACACAAGGAATTTGTCTCCGGTAGTTGGAGCCGCTCTAGTACAACAGAAGAACACAGAACACTTTGGAGACAGAAAGACATTGAGAAAAAAAAATTGTGCAAAAAGATGCAGAGTCCTCCAGCACTAAGAGCAGTTCGAATGACTAATATTGCAATAGTCCGGTGAAAATGGTTGTGCAAATGTTACAGATACTCCTCAATCAGTGTGCAAATGGAGCAGATGCTACTCTGGCATGAGTGGCCAGTATATGCAAATAGTGCAGCATGGCGAGACAACTACAGTGAGTGCACGAGTAATACATAATTGGCCTCACAGAAATGTGACAACGAACTCAAGTCAAAAAATTGCCAGCTTATTGTAATGGAATTATAGGTTAGGTGTTTAAGAAGTTGATCGCAAGAGGGAAGAAGCTGTTGGAATGTCTACTAGTTCTAGTTTGTATTGATCGGTAGCGCCTACCTGAGGGAAGGAGCTGGAAAAGCTGGTGACCGGGGTGCGGAGGGTCCGAGAGGATTTTGCACGCCCTTGTCTTAGTTCTGGCAGCGTGCAAGTCCTCAATGGTGGGTAGAGGGGTACCGACAATCCTTTCAGCAGTTTTTTTCAGCAGTTAGTTTGTCCTTTTTTCTTAGCAGCACCAAACCAGACTGTGATGGAAGAACACAGGACTGATTCGATGACCGCTGTGTAGAACTGTCTCAGCAGCTCCGGTGGCAGGCCGTGCTTTCTCAGAAGCCACAGGAAGTACATCCTCTGCTGGGCCTTTTTGAGGACGGAGTTGATGTTGGTCGCCCACTTCAGGTCCTGAGAGATTGTAATTCCCAGGAACTTGAAGGTCTCGACGGTTGACACAAGGCAGCTGGACAACGTGAGGGGCAGCTGTGGCGAAGGATGCCTCCTGAAGTCCACAATCATCTCTACAGTCTTGAGCGTGTTCAGCTCCAGGTTGTGTCGGCCGCACCACAGCTCCAGCCGCTCTTGAGGTGGTCCAGCACGAGACGTTCAAAGGACTTCATCAGAATCAGAATCAGAATCAGAATCATCTTTATTTGCCAAGTATGTCCAAAACACACAAGGAATTTGTCTCCGGTAGTTGGAGCCGCACTAGTACAACAAACAGTCAATTTACAGAACACTTTGGGGACATAAAGACATTGACAAAAAACAATTGTGCAAAAAGATGCAGAGTCCTCTAGCACTTAGAGCAGTTCGAACGACTAATATTGCAATAGTCCGGTGCAATGACCATTGTGCAAAGGGCGCTGAGACTTCAAGGAGTGTATGCGGTTTAAAGTGACGAGTAGTGCGATCATCTGGGACAATGTCGGTTGTGCAAATGTTACAGATACTCCTCAATCAGTGTGCAAATGGAGCAGATGCTACTCTGGCATGAGTGGCCAGTATATGCAAATAGTGCAGCATGGCGAGACAACTACAGTGAGTGCACAAGTAATACATAATTGGCCCCACAGAAATGTGACAACGAACTCAAGTCAAAAAATTGCCAGCTTGTTGTAATGGAATTATAGGTTAGGTGTTTAAGAAGTTGATCGCAAGAGGGAAGAAGCTGTTGGAATGTCTACTAGTTCTAGTTTGCGTTGATCGGTAGCGCCTACCTGAGGGAAGGAGCTGGAAGAGCTGGTGACCGGGGTGCAGACGGTCCGAGAGGATTTTGCACGCCCTTGTCTTAGTTCTGGCAGCGTGCAAGTCCTCAATGGTGGGTAGGGGGGTACCGACAATCCTTTCAGCAGTTTTGATTGTCCGTTGCAGTCGGAGTTTGTCCTTTTTTGTAGCAGCACCAAACCAGACTGTGATGGAAGAACACAGGACCGATTCGATGACCGCTGTGTAGAACTGTCTCAGCAGCTCCGGTGGCAGGCCGTGCTTTCTCAGAAGCCGCAGGAAGTACATCCTCTGCTGGGCCTTTTTGAGGACGGAGTTGATGTTGTTCGCCCACTTCAGGTCCTGAGAGATTGTAATTCCCAGGAACTTGAAGGTCTCGACGGTTGACACAAGGCAGCTGGACAACGTGAGGGGCAGCTGTGGCGAAGGATGCCTCCTGAAGTCCACGATCATCTCTACCGTCTTGAGCGTGTTCAGCTCCAGGTTGTGTCGCCCGCACCACAGCTCCAGCCGCTGCGCTTCCTGTCGATATGCAGACTCGTCACCGTCCTTGATGAGGCCGATGACAGTGGTGTCATCTGCAAACTTCAGGAGCTTGACAGTCGGGTTCGCTGAGGTGCAGTCGTTCGTGTAGAGAGAGAAGAGCAGCGGAGAGAGGACACAACCTTGGGGCGCCGCAGTGCTGATGCTGCGTGTGGATGAGGTGGCCTCCCCCAGCCTGACCTGCTGTGTCCTGCCCGTCAGAAAGCTGTAAATCCACTGGCAGATGGCAGGTGAGACGCTGAGCTGGAGAAGCTTGGTTGAAAGGAGTTCAGGGATGATGGTGTTGAACGCTGAGCTGAAGTCCACGAACAGGATCCTCGCGTAGGTCCCTGCACTGTCGAGGTGTTCTAGGATGAAGTGCAGTCCCATGTTGACTGCATCATCCGCAGACCTGTTCGCTTGGTAGGCAAACTGCAGGGGGTCCAGCAGGGGACCTGTGACACTCTTGAGGTGGTCCAGCACGAGACGTTCAAAGGACTTCATGACCACAGATGTCAAAGCGACAGGCCTGTAGTCATTCAGACCAGAGATTGCAGGTTTCTTGGGGACTGGAATGATGGTGGAGCGTTTGAAACAGGATGGAACTTCGCACATTTCCAAAGATCTGTTGAAGATCTGAGTGAAGACTGGAGCGAGCTGGTCCGCGCAGACTTTGATGTAGGATGGGGACACATGGTCCGGGCCTGCCGCTTTGTTAATCTTCTGTTGTTTGAAGACGCGTCTCACATCCTGTTCATGGATGGTTAACGCAGAAGTCAGAGTTGTGGTTGTGGTCGCGGAGGCCGGGTGGGTGTGTGGTGTGAAACTGTCCTTTTCAAATCTGCAGTAGAAGGTATTCAAGTCGTTGGCTAGTGTGCTATTGTTCTCAGCTTGGGGGGATCGTCGCTTGTAATTCGTCAGCGATTGGAATGCATGCCAGACTGATTTAGAGTCGTTTGCGCTAAACTGTTTTCCCAACTTTGCTGCATAGATCCTCTTTGCAATGTTAATTTCTTTAGTAGGATGGTTTCTAGCTCGATTATACAGGGCCCTGTCCCCGCTCTGATATGCGTTCTCCTTAGCTTGGCGAAGCTGCTTAAGTTTAGCAGTGAACCACGGCTTGTTGTTGTTGAATGTGCGAAATGATTTTGTTGGTACACAAACCTCTTCACAGAAATTGATATAGGATGTGACAGTGTCCGTATATTCATCCAGGCTGCCAGCTGAATTTTCAAAGACACTCCAGTCTGTGCAGTCTAAACAGCTTTGAAGTTCCATCTTGGCTTCATTGGTCCACTTTTTGACTGTTTTCACTGTAGGCTTCGCGCATTTAAGTTCTTGCCTGTACGTCGATATTAAGTGAATTAAGCAGTGATCAGACGAGCCCAGGGCTGCACGACGTATAGCATGGTATGCGTTTTTTTACCGTAGTGTAGCAGTGGTCTAAAGTATTATTTTCCCTGGTAGGACAGTCGATGTGCTGCTTGTATTTAGGGAGTTCGTGGTTGAGTTTAACTTTGTTAAAGTCCCCGAGAATAATGAGGGGTGAGTCCGGGTGTTTTTTTTCAATTACGTTGACTTGTTCGGCGAGCGTTAGCAATGCGGCCTTCGTGTTAGCTTGAGGCGTAATATAGACTCCAGCCAGTATGAACGATGCAAACTCACGTGGCGAGTAGAATGGTTTACAGTTTAAAAATAGCGACTCCAAATGCGGGCTGCAGTGTGTGCTGAGCACCGTGACGTCCGTACACCATTTTTCGTTGATATGGAGGCATATCCTGCCGCCCTTTGTTTTCCCCAATGATTCCATGTCGCGGTCCGCTCGATGAATGTTGAAGACGGGAAGCATGACGGCGCCATCGCAAAGCCAGGTCTCCGTGAAGCACATGGCCACGGAACGTCCGAAGTCTTTACTGGTCTTTAACAGAAGATGAAGCTCGTCCATTTTGTTGGGTAGGGAGCGTACATTCGCGAGGAGGATCGACGGGAACGCCAATCTGTGTCCTCTCTTGCGGAGTTTCACCTGAATGCCGGCTCGCTTCCCTCTGTGGCGCCGCTTCCGTCTCCATGCGCCGAAAACCGCGGACGCCGCTCCGGTGAGTAACTCGGGGAAAAAACTGAGCAGATATTCGAAAGTTGGTGACAGAAAGTCCGGAGTAGCCTCCTTGATGGTTAGCAGGTCTCCCCTTGTGTAAGTGAGTCGTGTAAGGTCTCCAAAGACGGACGAAAAACACAAAAACAAAGACAATACTAGAGAGCGCGTTACCGAGGCGACCACACTGGTAGGCGCCATCTTGGGGAAAAAAAAAAAAAAAAAAAAGAAAATGATGTGAATAAGACAAAGTAAATGATGTGAATAAGACAAAGTAAAACCAAACAGACCAAAAAAACATGGAAATTTGACACATCACCAAAAAAGTCTTGTTAACCAGACAATGAATGAATGAATGAAAAAAAACGCAAAGTATGTGAACTCACGCTTCAAAATGGTCAAGAATTGAGACATTCTTTCAGCTTGCAGACGCTGTGGGCATGTCGCTGAATGCTCTGAAAACTCCGCCTTCCTGGAACTTTCAGCTGTCAATGAAATACGTGCCTTCTTTCACGAATCCTAAGCGGGGAGAGGATAATTCCTAGTGACAGACATTGCAAACTCTCTCACGGGCTGCAGAGAAGCAGCCTCTGAGTAGACATTATGACCATCAGCTGTGCCACCAGAACAATTTTCCCTCCTTTCAAATTAAGCGGGACAATACACTTCTGTGGCTGCTGAAGGGTTCGCCATAAACGGCCACGGTAACGTGATTCGCACCGGTCATCTTGGATGATTTTTTTCCCTCCTCCTCCTTGCCCCGCGATGTGTAGCCACACGCAACTTCCGACGGCTATTCTAACCACTGTCGGGCTGGCAAAGGGCCGCAGGACGGCTGATCCCGTCCGGTTTGTCGCTGCCGCTCAATGCAACGCGCATGGGGCGAGAGGGCAGAGACGTGTCAAACATTACACTTCAGGGACATTGTATTTTTTCGAATTGTGGGCACAGTTTGATGGCCAATTGCATGCTATACTGGTAGTAATGGGTTCACGTTAAAAATAATAAGGAAGTGGCAATCCCGCCGAATGGCCACTGTGTAGAATAAGGGCGCTTGGTGTTTATATAGTGGTTGAGGGCCTCATGCAAGAAAGTATAAGCCCCAGCCTACGGTCATCACGGTGCTAGTTTTTAGCCCAACAAAAATTTGGCAAACTCAGATGAAAAATAATTTTAAGCTATAGCTCAACAGTTCAGTACTGAACTGTTCTCATTCTTTGCACATTTTTAGCACTCACCTTGAAACATATTTAATGTATTAAGACACTGAGTTGGTTCAACTTTAAAATTTTCAATTACAGTTATTTGCTTGCAGTAACTGCATTGAGCCTGTGACCCCATTGACATCACCAACCCTTTGCAATCTTCTTTTTGTGATGCTTTTTCAGCTTTCACCTCTGCTTCTTTCAGTTGTTTGTTTTGGAGTTTTTGTTCCTTTCAGTCTCCTCTTTCACAGGTAAAATGCACCATCTATAAGGTTCACGTCTAGAGATTGACTTAGCTGGCTTAAAACCTCCCACCTCTTCCCCCTGATAAACTCCTTTGTTGTTTTGGCAGCTTCTTTGGGTCATTATCTTGCCACAATGTAAAGGATTGGCCAAATACTTTGGTTGAATGAACAGTAGATTGTGATACTGTCAGTCTTGCACTCTGGAGGTTGTTGCCAGTCATCATTTTTAGACTTTCTGTACAGCTATCACACTTTTTCTGTCATCGACAGCCACTGTTTTCCTTCCTATCCGTTCAACATCTATTTCTTAGTACACCAGTGTTTGCTTTTTTTTTTGTGGCAGTATTGGAATATGTGCAATGGCTCTGATTGAGTTTTAATATTCTCGCAGCTTCACAATTACAATTACCCATCGACAGCGGTCTGGTTCTTGTGTCGTGACACCCCTAACTAGTATAAATGCAGTCTTCACAGGCAAAACTGCCTGCGCTTAGCCATTCAGCTGTATTTATTGTTTGAATAACACTGGTCAACTAAAGATTTATTGTCTAAGATATTTTAGCTTATTTAAGACTTTTTGATTTTGATGTGTTTTCTCCGGGCACTCCGATTTCCTCCCACATCCCAAAAACATGCATAAATTGGAGACTCTAAATTGCCCGTAGGTGTGACTGTGAGTGCAAATGGTTGTTTGTTTGTATGTGCCCTGCGATTGGCTGGCAACCAGTTCAGGGTGTACCCCGCCTCCTGCCCGATGACAGCTGGGATAGGCTCCAGCACGCCCGCCCCTATTGAGGAGAAGCGGCTCAGAAAATGGATGGATGGATGATTTTGATGTGCTGAATCCGAATATCATATTGGTTTAGCTTGATTAGGTCATCTTTTTAAACTATGGCCACGTTTCTTTTACGTTTTTGCTTACATGTATTGTATTTTATTATATTTTTTGCTTTTGAGGTTCAAATAAACGGAGGTTCATGCACTGAAGTTTCAACAATGATGACAAAACTTACCCTTCAATTTACAGGTACTTATGTTTATATAAGTACCTGTTTATCAATGTCTGCTATTTAATTTACCGGAAGCAAAGTGTGTAACATTTGATTAATAAACTTTTAACAACTTAAAAAGCATAAAAGCTTGACCTGAACAAGAGAAACGGATGTCATTTTCAGTTTCAGTGATGCAAAACTGTCCTAAATAAGTTTAAAAAATATAGGTCAGACATACAACAGACCACGTACAAAAATAAAAAAAATTTAACCCAGTGTCATCAATATGGTATGACACACCTGGACAACGAATCCCACCTGTCAGTCACACATTCTGGTACTTGCCTTGTAGTATTGTGCTCAAGATCACACTTTTAGATGTGCTCAACACCAAAACCCAGTGAGACCAAAACAAGACCAAGACTTTCGGGAGTCGAGAATGATTTAAGACCATGGCCGACACAAGCCAAGACCGACACCATAAAAATCTATTTTAAAAACCATGGTTGAACAGTTAAAGCGCAATCTATCTTTTTCTTTTAAATACATTTAATCCATCCATCCATTTTCTGTAGCGTCTTTCCTCACTAGGGTGGCGGGCGTGCTGGAGCCTTTCCCAGCTATCTTCGTGCGAGAGGCGGGGTACACCCTGAACACCCAATCGCAGAGTCCTCAGAACTGTGAGGCAAATGTGCTAACCAGTCGGTCACCGTGCCACCTGTATGCAATTAAATCCCATTAATTGTGGGTGGTGTGTGTTTAACTGGCAGTCATTTATAACCCACACCTCTTTGACAGATATTGCAGAAGCATGAAGCTGAAAAGTAGTCAATTGGCTTTGAAGTACAAAAGAATACAGTCAGTCAGAATTAAAAGGTGAAATAACCCTTAGATAAAGTTATATAATGTTGCTATTTAAAAAGTATTAGTATTCAACGGAAAAGTATTTGTATTCAACGTAAATATAGAACAGTGGAGATCAGAGGGTGGTGGTAATTGGCCCTCTGCCAATTACAGTATATCTGGCCCACCAGCTGATATTTGTCATAGCATGATAATGAGTCGGGCTGCTACAGCGCAATGGCGGGGAAAAAAAGGCTGCTATAGTGCTCACTTCACTTCCTTGTTCGAGTATTTAAGCACCTGATTGGCCACGTAACCCATGTGACATGACGACATCAGAAGAACTACACTCATGGACTGACTTGCCCATGTGACTGCCCAAGTGACCAAAATGTCGCCGATCAATGCAGATGTCTACAAAACGGCGGCTGCGCCGGCTGTAACTGTTTACGAAGGGTGTACGTTAATCATCCAATAAAAGAAAATAGTGGTGAAAACTAATGGTAATTGCTTTTGACTTTTGTCATGAATGCCTCGGTACATTTGCCCATTCATCCTTCCTTCAATAATGTGAAGTTTACCAGTACCATTTGCTGAAAAGCAACTGCACACCATCATGTTCCCACCTCCGAACTTCACTGTTGGTATGGTGTTTTTAGGGTGATCTGCAGTGTCATTTCTCCTACAAACTTGGTGTGTATAATGGCATCCAAACAGTTCAATTTTGCTCTCATCAGACCAGACTACATTCTCCCAGTATTTAACTGCCTTTTCCAAATATTGTTCAGCAAACTTTAAACGAGCTTTGATATGCTTCTTTTTCATTAATGGGGTCTTGAGTGGTGAGCGTGAACACGGGCCATGGCGACGGAGTCCATTACTCACTGTTTTCCTTGTGAGAACAGTACCTGCTAATTCCAGGTCTTTTTAAAGCTCCCCGCAGGTGGTCATTGGCTTTTGGACAACTCTTCTGATTATTATTTGCACTCGTCTTTCAGACATCTTGCGAGGAGCACCTGATCGAGGCAAATTTATAGTGGTATGATTTGCTTTCCACTTACGTATTATGGCCTCAACTGTTCTCACTGAAACAATCAGAAGCGTAGATATGCGCCTGTAACCAATGCCATTGGTATATTTTACTTTGGGATGGTCTTGAGACAACTCTTTACCCATCATGAGATGTGTCTTGACTCACACCCTGGCAATGAAACCTTTTTGTAGCCTATCAATTAGGACTGAATCAGTTTATCGTCATTTGCACTGACAAGGGGCTGGATTACTGCTTGAGCCGCTGTGTATGTATGTATGTATGTATATATACATACATATATATATATATATATATATATATATATATATATATATATATATATATATATATATATATATATATATATATATATATATATATATATATATATATATATATATATATACACACACACACACACACACACAGACACAGTAATTCCGATTAAAGACGTGATGAAGGCAGCAGAGTGCTGAGTGTGGCAGCAAAGGCGTTCAGAGTACCTGTTGAAACAAGCAATTATAATATTTACCACACCTATACCCCTAGAACCTCACAGACTAATTTCTCCAAGTGTAGTCCAGTGACACATGCTGTAAGGACCACAGGGTTTAAAGGAGTGAAGCATGGTAATCGACCAGGCTGAAACCTCATTCAAAATACTTGAACTGCTTTATATACAGTTTGTGTGAATGTGGTTTGTCTTGTTTTCAGTAAGCTGCTTACTCAAGGCAGGCTTGTATCAGAACTCCATCAACCATGTCACCCTGTAATAGTTTGTAAAAGATTATTTCCCAAACATTTCATACTACAACCACTGATAACCGGACGTTTCCTTTTATTATGCATATGTCAAATTCCAATGTAATGCATTTCTATCTTCTAGAATTAATCATACCTATTCTGTTTACATTGTTTATATAGATGGTTTCTATAACTGTGTTGTTTTTCTGCTTCTGTTATTTTTAATGGTGCAACCAACTATGCAATGAGAGGGAACTAGTTGCTTTGCTTGTATTTGTAATCGTGTAACACAGTGTAATTGCCGCAAATGGGCCAGAGTAATCACTGCAAGATTTTGGGTGCAACTTAGCATAAATCCATAAAGAGATGGAGGAATTAATTAGACTTAAAAAGGCACTTAATGCAGGAGCTTTTCATTATTTTGGATGGAGGAAGACAACATCTGCTGCAGATATGGATATAGCAGTGGGAACAATAGTCGTAGGAGTTTCACAACTGTTAATTACAGTACTTCTCTCTTGCTAAAACATGGACCCCTTTTGTCTGAACCAAATTCACAGTGCCCTGAAGACAATTATTGAATAGGTCTCCCTTTTGGTAAATCCTCAAGCATTTTTCATCTAGGTAGATACAACCTGCAAACATATTCTCATCCAGCACAACACATTTTGCTCCATGATGCACTTATGCTGCATAATAGTAAGCACAGGTATCAAAAGTGAATCTCAATTATAGCACAGGTGTTAGGCGCCAACTCAAAATTGATCACACTTGTGGCTAATGATGTGAAGAAAGCAATAGAAGCCAGTTCAGGGAGCACTGGTTGTTGATGTTTCACTTTGGATAGAAACAGTTAAAGAGGCAGAGTAAGATGTGTTTGAGGAGGAAGAGGAGAAAGACGAAAGACGAGACAAGTCAAGGAAAAATTATTTTAGATGAAATACAGGTAACTGTCATAAACAATGTTCTTGTTCACTGTTTCACAATGAGAAAATAGGTACACCTGTGTCTACCGTAGTCCGAAGTATGAGAGTAGAACAGGTAGTTAACATTATGACTCGATACTACACTTTAAAAAGTTGTTTCGAAACAACAATTTTCCAATATATTTATAGGCATTGTACTGCATGTTATCCACACACACCTGCCTCACAGTTCTGGGGACCGGTGTTCAAATCCCAGCCCCGCCTGTGTGGAGTTTCCATGTTCTCCCCGTGCCTGGATGGGTTTACTCTGGGCACTCTGGTTTCCTCCCACATCCCAAAACATGCGTGGTAGGTTGATTGAAGACTCTAAATTGTCCGTAGGTGTGAATGTGAGTGCGAATGGTTGTTTGTTTGTATGTGCCCTGTGATTGGCTGGCGACTGGTTCAGGTTGTACCCCGCCTTCCCCCCAAAGATAGCTGGGATAGGCTCCAGCAGCCCGTGACCCTAGTGAGGACAAGGGGTGAAGAAAATGGATGGATTGATGTACTGCATGTTTATTTTTGTAACTGCCTCTTCCTTTTTGTAGAATTGCAAGACTGCAACATCATAGGGGAGAGGATATCTATGTTCTCCACACACCAAGAGACCTTCATTCATGCAGTCAGACTGCAAGAAGTTCAACAGAAAATCATTAAAGACAATGTGAATTTGAAAGGCATCGGCCGTGTCATCTTTTCTACGATGATCGTATCCCTCAAATGCAACAGAATGCAGATGAAGCAACTGGACAGAGTGCCCTTTGAACGTAACTCACAGAGGGTCAAGGAACAAAGATTCCAGTATGTACAGGTTGGTGTTCAATGCTGCAACCTACTCTACAGTATAAGGCTGTCTTTTCTGTATCATTTAGAATACTATGTGTCGTGTTTCAGCTGGATTCCTTGGAAGTACCACATGAATTTACAGTATTTATGGATGAAGCTGGGTTCAATCTGAAGAAAAGGAGGAGGAGAGGCTGAAACATGGTTGGCCAATGAGCCACTGTTGCAGCCTCTGGCCAAGCGTGGTGGAAATGTCACGTCCAGTCCATATGGCATTGCAGGGGTCATATGTGAATTAACTATGGCGGCCGCAAAACATGCGCTGCAAGAGCAGGGTCAGGTGGCTGCCACAGAACGTGCGCAACCCAAGAGAGAGGTGACTAGCCTGGCAGTCCATTCAGGTCAGTCGTGATGTGGACAGGTGACTGGCATGGCCGTACTTATTGCTGCCCAATCGTGACATAGACAGGGTCCGATGTCGCAGGAACGGGAGCCTTGAGTTGCCACGGTACAGGAATGAGGACTTTGAATTGCCACAGTGCAGGAACGGAGACCTTGAGTTGCTGTGGTACAGGAACGGGACTTTGAGTTGGGGACCACAAGAAAGAAGAGGGTCAGAGTGTGCAGAAACTAGACAAGGTGAACTAGGAAAAACGGGTGACATGGGATGAGGCGAAGAAATTGGCAATGAACGAGGTGACTTGATTCAAACAGATGAATAATGAATTCATTTTGTATCAGTATTTTCTGAAAACAAGGGTGATTGCAAATGCACACCCAGCCACTTTCTGAAGGTCTTGGTAAAAAAAAATATAAAAAAATGTTTGTACATTTTGGAAATAGTCAATTGCCTTACATTGTATTTCATACTGACTTGCATAGTGCATTGCATGTCACTGTCAAATAGAGTTTTCTAGGGTGTACCCCACCCCCAATGTGAGCTGGGATAGGCTCAACTATGGTATCATACTACATAAGTATTCTTTCTATCCATCCATTTTCTACACCGCTTATCCTCACTAGGGTCATGGGTATGCTGGCGCCTATCCCAGTTAACGGCGGGCAGGAGGCAGGGTACACCCTGAACTGGTTGCCAACCAATCGCAGGGCACATATAAACAATGAACCATGCGCACTCACATTCACACCTACTGGCAATTTAGTTTTCAATTAACCTATCATGCATGTTTTTGGGATGTGGGAGGAAAACAGAGTACCTGGAGAAAACCTACGCAGGCACGAGGAGAACATGCAAACTCCACACAGGCGAGGCCGGATTTGAACCCAGTCCCAGAACTGTGAGGTGGATGTGCTAACCAGATGTCCACCGTACTGCCTACATAGGTATTTTCTCATTAAATTATGGTTATAAGTGGTTACAATGAAATCATAAACATTGTTTTAAAAGGGCAGAAACTTTTAAAATGTCACTTTTACATCTTTAGAAAAAAAAACGTGTATGCGGGGCCAACTTAATTTATACCTATAAAATCAAGATTGTAGATTTGACATAAAAAAATCAAGTTAATCTTTTACACCTATATTGGATTCAGATCTTATCAGAACAGGATGGAATTTATTATGTTTATCTTAGAATCTGTGAAGAATTTATGGATTTGACCAACACTACCTGCCCTTAGCCTTTAACATCCTCAATTATATTTTTTAACCCATTAATTTTGCAAGTGAGAATGCTTTGAATTTCAAGTTTTTATAGGTTTTTTTTTTTTTTTTTTTTTTTTTTTTTTTTTTTTTTTATAATGCAGCCCTATGGGTGGCACAAGTCAGTGCAAACTGTAGGCCGGTCCCAAGCCCGGATAAATGCAGAGGGTTGCGTCAGGAAGGGCATCCGGCTTAAAACCTTGCCAAACAAATATGAGCGTTCATCCAAAGAATTCCATACCGGATCGGTCGTGGCCCGGGTTAACAACGTCCGCCACCGGCGCCGTCAACCTGCGGGGCGCCGTTGGAAATTCAGCTACTGTGGGTCGAAGTCAAAGAAGAAGAGGAGGTGGAAAGCGGGTTCTTCGGCAGAAAGAGAAGAGGAAAACACAGAGCCTAGAACTGAATGTGGGGACTTTGAATGTTGGGACTATGACAGGAAAATCTCGGGAGTTGGTTGACATGATGATGAGGAGAAAGGTTGATATATTGTGTGTCCAGGAGACCAGGTGGAAAGGCAGTAAGGCTAGAAGTTTAGGGGCAGGGTTTAAATTATTTTACCATGGTGTCGATGGGAAGAGAAATGGAGTCGGGGTTATTTTAAAAGAAGAGTTGACTAAGAATGTCTTGGAGGTGAAAAGAGTATCAGATCGAGTGATGAGGCTGAAATTTGTAATTGAGGGTGTTATGTGTAATGTGATTAGTGGCTATGCCCCACAGGTAGGATGTGACCTAGAGGTGAAACAGAAATTCTGGAAGGAGCTAGATGATGTAGTTCTTAGCATCCCAGTCAGAGAGAGAGTCGTAATTGGTGCAGATTGTAATGGACATGTTGGTGAAGGTAATAGGGGTGATGAAGAAGTGATGGGTAAATACGGCATCCAGGAAAGGAACTTGGAGGGACAGATGGTGGTAGACTTTGCAACAAGGATGCAAATGGCTGTAGTGAACACTTTTTTCCAGAAGAGGCACGAACATAGGGTGACCTATAAGAGCGGAGGTAGAAGCACACAGGTGGATTACATCTTGTGCAGACGATGTAATCTGAAAGAGGTTACCAACTGTAAGGTAGTGGTAGGGGAGAGTGTGGCTAGACAGCATAGGATGGTGGTGTGTAAGATGACTCTGGTGGTGGGGAGGAAAATTAGGAAGACAAAGGCAGAGAAGAGAACCATGTGGTGGAAGCTGAGACAGGACGAGTGTTGTGCAGCTTTTCGGGAAGAGGTGATACAGGCTCTCGGTGGACGGCAGGAGCTTCCAGAAGACTGGACCACTGCAGCCAAGGTGATCAGAGAAGCAGGCAGGAGAGTACTTGGTGTATCTTCTGGCAGGAAAGGAGAGAAGGAGACTTGGTGGTGGAACCTCACAGTACAGGAAATCATACAAGGAAAGAGGTTAGCTAAGAAGAAGTGGGACACTGAGAGGACCGAGGAGAGGCGAAAGGAATACATTGAGATGCGACACAGGGCAAAGGTAGAGGTGGCAAAGGCAAAACAAGAGGCATATGATGACATGTATGGCAGGTTGGACACTAAAGAAGGAGAAAAGGATCTATACAGGCTGGCCAGACAGAGGGACAGAGATGGGAAGGATGTGCAGCAGGTTAGGGTGATTAAGGATAGAGATGGAAATATGTTGACTGGTGCCAGCAGTGTGCTTGCTAGATGGAAAGAATACTTCGAGGAGTTGATGAATGAGGAAAATGATAGAGAAGGGAGAGTAGAAGAGGTAAGTGTGGTGGACCAGGAAGTGGCAATGATTAGTAAGGGGGAAGTTAGAAAGGCATTAAAGAGGATGAAAAATGGAAAGGCAGTTGGTCCTGATGACATTCCTGTGGAGGTATGGAAGCATCTAGGAGAGGTGGCTGTGAAGTTTTTGACCAGCTTGTTCAATAGAATTCTAGTGCGTGAGAAGATGCCTGAGGAATGGAGGAAAAGTGTACTGGTGCCCATTTTTAAGAACAAAGGTGATGTGCAGAGCTGTGGCAACTATAGAGGAATAAAGTTAATGAGCCACACAATGAAGTTATGGGAAAGAGTAGTGGAGGATAGACTCAGGACAGAAGTGAGTATTTGCGAGCAACAGTATGGTTTCATGCCTAGAAAGAGTACCACAGATGCATTATTTGCCTTGAGGATGTTGATGGAAAAGTACAGAGAAGGTCAGAAGGAGCTACATTGTGTCTTTGTAGATCTAGAGAAAGCCTATGACAGAGTACCCAGAGAAGAACTGTGGTACTGCATGCGGAAGTCTGGAGTGGCAGAGAAGTATGTTAGAATAATACAGGACATGTACGAGGGCAGCAGAACAGCGGTGAGGTGTGCTGTAGGTGTGACAGAAGAATTTAAGGTGGACGTGGGACTGCATCAGGGATCAGCCCTGAGCCCCTTCCTTTTTGCAGTGGTGATGGATAGGCTGACAGATGAGGTTAGACTGGAATCCCCGTGGACCATGATGTTTGCAGATGACATTGTGATCTGCAGTGAAAGCAGGGAGCAGCTGGAGGAACAGTTAGAGAGATGGAGGCATGCACTGGAAAGAAGAGGAATGAAGATTAGCCGAAGTAAAACAGAATATATGTGCATGAATGAGAGGGCTGGTGGGGGAAGAATGAGGCTACAGGGAGAAGCGATAGCAAGGGTGGAGGACTTTAAATACTTGGGGTCAACCGTCCAGAGCAATGGTGAGTGTGGTCAGGAAGTGAAGAAACGGGTCAAAGCAGGTTGGAACGGGTGGAGGAAGGTGTCAGGTGTGTTATGTGACAGAAGAGTCTCTGCTAGGATGAAGGGCAAAGTTTATAAAACAGTAGTGAGGCCAGCCATGATGTACGGATTAGAGACAGTGGCACTGAAGAGACAACAGGAAGCAGAGCTGGAGGTGGCGGAAATGAAGATGTTGAGGTTCGCTCTTGGAGTGACCAGGTTGGATAAAATTAGAAATGAGCTCATCAGAGGGACAGCCAAGGTTCGATGTTTTGGAGACAAAGTTAGAGAGCGCAGACTTCAATGGTTTGGACACGTCCAGAGGAGAAATAGTGAGTATATTGGAAGAAGGATGATGAGGATGGAGCTGCCAGGCAAGAGAGCTCGAGGAAGACCAAAGAGAAAGTTGATGGATGTCGTGAGGGAAGACATGATGGCAGTTGGTGTTCGAGAGGAGGATGCAGGAGATAGGCTTACATGGAAAAGGATGACGCGCTGTGGCGACCCCTAACGGGACAAGCCGAAAGGAAAAGAAGATAGTTTTTTTTTTATAACCTCACTTTAATGATATGAATCCATCCATCCATCCATATTCCTCACTAGGGTCGCGGGCATGCTGGAGCCTACCCCAGCTATCATCGGGCGGGAGGCGGGGTACACCCTGAACTGGTTGCCAGCCAATCGCAGGGCACACACAAACAGACAACCATTCGTAGTCACATTCACACCTTTGGGCAATTTAGAGTTGTCAATTAACATGCATGTTTTTGGGATGTGGGAGGAAACCCATGCATGTTTTTGGGATGTGGGAGGAAACCGGAGTGCCCGGAGAAAACCCACGCAGGCACGGGGAGAACATGCAAACTCCACACAGGCGGGGCCGGGGATTGAACCCCGGTCCTCAGAACTGTGAGGCAGACACTCTAACCAGTCGATCACCGTGCCGCCTGATATGAATCCATCGCAAGCTTATAAATTAATTTAATCCATTCCATCCATTTTCAACACCGCTTATCCTGGTTAGAGGCGCTGGATCCTATCCCAGCTGACTTCGGGCGAAAGGTGGACTACACCCTGAACCGGTCGCCAGTCAGTCGCAGGGGACATATAGACATGGATATAAATTAATTTCATGCACTAAATCAATGCACTTACCAATCACCAAATGGGAAGAAGACCTTTCCATGTCCGCTGACCGTAGCTACTGGATACAGATATGTAACAATGCGTTTAGAATGACAAAAAACACAAATCTACAGTTTATACAATATAAAGTGCTCCATAGAACACACTTTACTCAGTACACTATACATAAAATGAGCTTCTCTCCATCTAATAGTTCGCAAGATGCGCCTACCAGTGTGGTCGATTCGGTTACGCGCTCTCTAGTATTGTTTTTGTTTTTGTGTTTTTCGTTCGTCTTTGGAGACATTACGTGACTCACTTACACAAGGGGAGACTTGCTAACCATCAAGGAGGCTACTCTGGATTTTCTTTCACCAACCTTCGTAAATCCGCTCTCTTATATTTGGAATCCAGGATTCCACTTTCCCGAAGACTGTGCATACTTAGCGACTTAAGCATAATCTTTTTTTGTTGTTTTTTTTTTGTCCTGTGCGGCTGTTAAGTCAAGCAGAACGGAAGATCTGTATCCCTTTTATGCCAGAACAATTTTACTGTGTGACAGTGGAGTTTGTAATCTTCCGCTGTGGTTTCTTAGTATATAATTGAAGTTTATTAGGAATCAGAGTCGAACAAAACAACGTTTCTAGTGGGGAGAGAGAAACGAAGACATTGACAAAGCACTAATTGGGAAAGGTTGGGAAAAGTAGTCGCGTGCACAGTATATTTGAATCCAAAAGCTAGTTTATTTTTAGCCTTGTCGCGTGTCTTTTGACATGGTACTGTTAATATCTGATGGCCAAAGAAGTTATTTAAAAAAATAAAATAAAACATCTTGGCGGTGTGGGAAAAACAATGTTGGAGACAGGCAACACTTAATGCCTGGATCAGACTACAAGACAGATTTGCTCTTTCACGATTGCACTGTCAGACTACTGCAATAAAATATTTTATTCCGCGCGTTTTTATGATCATTGGGCTTTATCTTGTCAACTCAAATGTGACCGGATACACTCGTTAGCGTAGCGACGACATCACGAGTAGAGCGAGCTGACGGTATAATAAGGACAAAATGGGCAAAAACATGTGTTGGTGGTCACCGATGCTCAGGACAGGAGAGTACGTTCGTTTAATGCTTGCTTCAGGTATGTTTAGGTACTTTTAATACGTTAAGGCTCACAAGCAGGTAATAAATGTTATGTAGCCTGGCAAGCTAGCGGTAGCACGAACGGTTGGACGTAAACAAGCCGACGTTCTGTCGAATCATGCTCTAAAGTTTCAGTGTGGGTGAAGTAATTTAATTAAAAATAAAGTAATTTCATTACAGTAAGTTAGCACCCATTGTTTCTGTCATGTAATGTTGGTTTGACATGACTGATTAGAATACACGATCTGACTAGAGCAGTGATTTCCAACCTTTATGGAGCCAAGGAACATATTTTACAATTGAAAAATCTCACGGCACACCAACAAACAAAATTGTCACAAAAAGTCGAAAAAGTTAATTACTGTATTTACTTCCTGCCATCTAATAGAAGACCATTAATTTGTTCTGTCTGTCACTATGCCTCACTGGCATAAATAGAGGAACAAAGATACATTATTTATTGTAAATAAAATTTTTTGAGCAATTAAGTATACAAGTATATACAGTAAATGAACAGGTCATTGAAATAGACACATTCCTCCATCTTATGATCGGATTGGTGATCGGTTATCGTTTTTTTAAACTCGCTGATTGGTGATTGGCCCCAAAAATCCTGATCGTGTAAAGCCTAGAGAAAAGTAAGTCATTACATTATCTACAACAAAACATTAAATATGAGTGTTGCATGGGGCTGTAGTGCTACACCCTGTGAGAGAAGGACAGGACAAGCTAGAACAGGACAAGGACAGGAGAAGAAGCATGCCGGGTTCACAACCCTTGTCCTGCATGCTTTTTCTCCTGTCCTTGTCCTGTTCTATCTTGTACTCTCATCCTGTTTACAATTTGTGCTTTGTCTTTTGCCTTCATTTCTCTCTCCCCTCTAGAAACTTTGTTCTGTTCGACTGATCGATTTTGATTCTCAATAAACATAAATTATAATACTAAGAAACCACAGCGGAAGCTTAAAGACTCCACTGTGACACAGTAAAACTGTTCCGGCATAAAAGGGATACATTCTTCTTCCATTCTGCTTGACCTAACAGCCGAACAGGACAAAAAAAAAAAAAAAAAAAAAGTAAAATTACTTGGTACTTTCCGCTCATTTAATGAAAGTAGAATTGTAGCTATTATTGTTCCATTCAATTAACTGGCAGTGAAGTATATGGCGATGCAGTGACAACTAAAAAATTGAAAATCACAGCGGGCCATCATGTGTTAGGAATCTAATTTCCTTTGTGCTCTCTGAATGAATTCTAGAATCCATTGAATTAAATCATGTATAATTCAGTACCTTTGAAACCACTTGTTTACACAAGGCACAATTGCTGGAGTTGGCATTACTCTATAGACCAGAGGGATGTCTACGTTAGCAGATATACAGTAGTTCTTCTATAATTTTTAATAAAGATGAAAATGTTGGTGGGATGAATGACGCTGAGAGTGACAATATGCTAAAATAGGGTCTATTTACTGCTTTGTTACTTAATGAATAATCCATCCATCCATTTTCTGAGCCGCTTCTCCTTACTAGGGTCGCGGGTGTGCTGCAGCCTAACCCAGCTATCATCGGGCAGGAGGCGGGGTACACCCTGAACTGGTTGCCAGCCAATCACAGGGCAAATACAAACAAACAACCATTCACACTCACATTCACACCTACGGGCAATTTAGAGTCATCAATTAACCTACCATGCATGTTTTTGGGATGTGGGAGGAAACCGGAGTGCCCGGAGAAAACCCACGCAGGCACGACAAGAACATGCAAACTCCACACAGACGGGGCCAGGGATTGAACCCCGGTCCTCAGAATTGTGAGGCAGACGCTCTAACCAGTCATCACCGTGCCGCTTAATGAATAATGATCTGTAAATTAGCAAAGATTACAGATTGCACACACTATTCTGTATGTAAGGATAAAAAGAGCGTGTCACTCTCACGAGCAAAGGCTATTTTACTCTTAAAGGAGGGCAGTAAAGACATACTGCATAGGATTCAAGGTAAGGTTTAATCAGATGACTGCAATGCTAATTCGCGGCAAATTTACATGTCGAAACAGTGTACACGCAACGACCAGCCGAAACCTGACTCATCTAACCGAGACCCTAAAACGACAAGTGACAACCGGGAAAAGGGCTGCCCAACTAACAGCTCCCAAAGGAAACTGGGAGAAGAATTGTGGCAGAAGAATTACTTGAGGTGCTCTCCAGACTGTCCAAAGACAAAAAGCGGGACCCACCTGTAGGACCAGGCCTGACTGAGCTGAACAGAACCAGAGAGGACACGATAGGTCAACCAGATAGGTCAACCTGCCAAGTGCCTCTGAGACCCCGGTTGACTCCACGACAACCTCACCTCGCCATAACCTTGGCGACCACTTTGTGACAACCAGACCCATCTCGTGCTGTCCTAATCGTCCGACTAAACCCAGGCGAGATCCCTGACTCGCGTGAGATTACGCTCCTGAATAATGTTCTGCTATTCCAACAGGTTTTGGGTGAACTAACTGCTAAAGGTACTTCTCGGAAATTCTATTTAACCATAACACTCGAGCATGAACTTGTCTGCGAAGCTCTGATGGACCCCGCGGCAGACATCACTGCCATGTACCACGCTGTGTTCAATCATCTTCTGACATTGCTACAAGCCAGTGGCCATGACCTCCAACTGCAACGCTACGCACTAGCTATCCACGCATTTTCAGGGACTAACACTGAGCTAAACACCTTAACTATGCTCCACTGGACAATTGGCCGCATGACGTTAGGTCTATGTGTCTCCAATTGAATCTGTTCCCCCTGCTCATCGGCCAAGACCTGCTCTGCCACTTCAAGCCTCTAATTGATTACTAAAATCTTCAGCTGTGGGCGCAGGTGAACCACCACCAACTCGGGAACTGTCCTCAGACCAGTGCCTGGTGTTGGACCACTCGGAGGACGGCAACCTGTCAGGCCACACTCCTTCAAGTGACGACACCCCCATTGACGACAACGCCGAGGCCCCTGTAGCTACCTCCCCACCAGTGAACCGACTTAGACAACTTCACGTTTCTCTGCGATCTCGTCCAACCACCGCAAGAAGAGCGCTACTGCCCCAATGTTGCTGGTGGAATTCATTTGCATGACTGCCCGACAGACGACGTTATACTGGCCTTGTGGGCGGACAAATCTGCAATTTCTCAGGCACGGTTTGACATCCTACGCCGTGGGCATCCTGACCTTCAATTAACGCTGAAAACTTTTCGCCTTCCTGTTAATACCGTGCCGCCGTCTGCCGTCACTCCAGTGGGCATGTGCGCCCTGAACCTACAATGGAACTATCGCTCGTTAACTCACTGATTTCTCGTCTTCCCCAATTTGCCGCATAACACTTATGTAGGCGCGGATGTACTTGTCTGACTGGCAGTTCAAGTTGACACCATTAACAATGTTAATGCTAATAGCGACTCCGCTAACCGTGTTCTTTAACCATTAAACCTTAAGTCGGGACAAACCGTCCCTGACGCTTGTGAAGTTTTGAGCGAAGATGAAGTTAGAGTAAAAGTGAAGACTGTTAACTTCCCTATTCGACTGGTCGTACGCGCTAACCAATCAGTAACTGGTCCCCATGCTTTCTTTCAGCCTTCTCCGGAGTTTAACGACCTGGAAATCAACTTGCAGACACCGGTAACACCGTGTGATAGTCGTCCGCTCCCTTATCCCGACTTCGAAACTCATGTGCAGCAAGTCCTAGCGGATGCTGACGCCCTAAGTTCCGATGACGAATGACAGCGTTTGAGGGGAGTGCTAATCAAATACCCCGTTTTGTTCTCTAAAGCCTCACTAGACTGCAGCCTAACTGACTTGCACATGGCCCACACTCAGACCCCTCCAAAACCGCACCCAGTTGACAATCTTACAAAAGGGGGTACCGCACCTGTGATGCCAAACAGGTCCACCAGGGGTCGTTCTTGTGACACGGGACCTTCCCTCACACTTGTGAGCCCACTCAACCCCATCATAAATAGTAAAGTTGCAACCTTCGAAACGCATTTTGTGGACCCTGTCCCTCATCGATGGACTGCATTTTCAGCCATCTTGTTGCGCTTCATGGTGACTCGCCCGCTCCTTCAATGGCCGCTGAGTCATCTTGCTACTTTCGTGACTTTCACACATGCATTACTTCAACTGCACAGGACATGCGGGTTCTTGTGGGTTCTGTCTCTTCTCAGAGATCTCAGACTTCCGGTGGACTTCTTCTCTGGACCTTGCAAAGTGTACCTTTGTGCCATTTTACCTACCCTGACCACCCTTTTGCTCACCCAGGCTCTTCTATGGCACCTGCAGCACCACTGGTGATGAACACCTCCTTCTGTGCTGGTTCCCAGCCCTCCTCTTCTCTTATACGTTGTTTGTGATGTCGAAGTTGCCTCCTTTTCGTTTAATCTTTCTGTGGGTCGCCTTGGCCGCCACTCTTTCAATTCTTCCTCCCTGCGCGCCGTGAAAGCTTACTTCGGTTTCTCCTTGGTTTTGAAGAAGAAGAAGAATGAAGAAGAATCCCCTTTTATTGTCATGAACATGCATGCATGCACACAAAATTTGTTCTCTGCATTTAACCCATCACAGTGAACACATACACATGTTAGTGGAACACACTGGAGCAGGGGGTTGCTGAAGCACCCGGGGAGCATTTCGGGGGTATCAGTGTCTTGCTCAAGGACACCACAGCCGTGAGTCCGGGGGATGTTGGTGGATGGCCTTGAAGCAAGGTCCTCCATGGTGGCAGGCGATGATTTTAACCACTGGGCCACGGCTGCCCGTACCTGCTCATTTGCATTATCGTGGGCTTTTGTTATTACGCCTCTATGAAGCGCACTTCACAGCCATCCGTGGCCTCATGCAGCGAAAGGAGGGGTCACACAAGCATCCGCCCACGATGCACCATGCACAAAACGGAGGATGGTCAACACACTGAGACCGGACCGGTCAAGCAGGTCCAACCTCTGTGACAGCATCCTTGCTACACCAAGGACTACACCAATTCCGCCAACGCAGATGAACGACCGAGACACCGGTGAAACCGAATGCGCTGCTCTGCCGCAAACCAAAAACATAACGACCGAAATAACAGGTATCTGCAGCACCCCCACCAGTGACGCTTGTAGCCTTAGTACTATCGAGACACAACTTCCTAAATTGCCCCCCGGACCGCTCTACCCCCTTTTGAATCTAGACTAGGATTCAGCTGTCCACAAGATTAGAACCTCTACTTTGCACCTTCCCGCTCCTTGATTGATGAATCGGGTTCTACACCTGACTGCTGTGCCCCTGTGTGCTAAATTGAAGCTATCTACCTCTTCTTTCTCTTTCTTTCTCCTCGGTAGAGCCTTGTTGAGTCTCTCCTTTTTTTTGGTTTTTTTTTGTTTGACTTTCACTGAGAACTCTACATCGAGTTAATGTTTACCCTTAGTTTTAGCTTCAACCCTGCCCCTAATTACTGTTCTGACTGCCATCCCAATATACACACATACACATATCTATCCACACACGTCACTTCTGACAACGACACCTATATAAGTCACACCAACTTTTTGGGGGACACTGGCTTGATGACCAAGAAGGTGAGGAACCCGCTGTTTGCTGGCTCATCATTAAGCAACAGTGACATTTGTTCCTTCTGTCTGGGACAATGTATGGAGCACTCACGACACCCACAAGCAGCGGAATTTTAATCAGAATCAGAATCATCTTTATTTGCCAAGTATGTCCAAAAACACACACAAGGAATTTGTCTCAGGTAGTTGGAGCCGTTCTACTACGACAACAGACAGTCAATTAACAGAGAACACTTTTGAGACATAAAGACATTGACAAAAAACAGTCACTGAGCAATAAAGGGTTAATAGTTATCGGGTAATGCCGGTACTTTTTTTTTTTTGACAATTGTGTCCTCTAGCACTAAGAGCAGTTCGAATGACTGATATTGCAATAGTCCGGTGCAATGACCGTTGTGCAAAGGGCGCCGAGACTTCAAGGAGTGTATGCGGTTGAAAGTGACGAGTAGTGCGATAATCTGTGACAATGTTGATTGTGCAAATGTTGCAGATACTCCTCAATCAGTGTGCAAATGGAGCAGATGCTACTCTGGCATGAGTGGCCAGTCTTGGTCAACAACAGATATGCAAATAGTGCAGCGTGGCGAGACAACTCCAGTGAGTGCACGAGTAATATATAATTGGCCCAACAGAAATGTGACAACGAACTCAAGTCAGAAAATTGCCAGCATGTTGTAATGGAATTGGAGGTTAGGTGTTTAAGAAGTTGATCGCAAGAGGGAAGAAGCTGTAGGAATGTCAACTAGTTCTAGTTTGCATTGATCGGTAGCGCCTACCTGAGGGAAGGAGGTGGCGATCGGGGTGCAGAGGGTCAGAGAGGATTTTGCACGCCCTTGTTTTAGTTCTGGCAGCGTGCAAGTCCTCAGTGGTGGGTAGGGGGGTACCGACATTCCTTTCAGCAGTTTTGATTGTCTGTTGCAGTCGGAGTTTGTCCTTTTTTGTAGCAGCACCAAACCAGACTGTGATGGAAGAACACAGGACTGTATTCGATGACCGCTGTGTAGAACTGCCTCAGCAGCTCCTGTGGCAGACCGTGCTTTCTCAGAAGCCACAGGAAGTACATCCTCTGCTGGGCCTTTTTGAGGACGGAGTTGATGTTGGTCACCCACTTCAAGTCCTGAGAAACTGTAATTTGAAGGACTTGAAGGTCTCGATGGTTGACACAAGGCAGCTGGACAACGTGAGGGGCAGCTGTGGCGAAGGATCCCTCCTGAAGTCAACGATCATCTCTACAGTCTTGAGCGTGTTCAGCTCCAGGTTGTGTCGGCCGCACCACAACTATAGCCGCTCCACTTCCTGTCGATATGCAGACTCGTCACCGTCCTTAATGAGGCTGATGACAGTGGTGTCATTTACAAACTTCAGGAGTTTGACAGTCGGGTGCGCTGAGGTGCAGTCGTTCGTGTAGAGAGAGAAGAGCAGCAGAGAGAGGACACAACCTTGGGGTGCCCCAGTGCTGATGCTGTGTGTGGATGAGGTGATCTCTCCCAGCCTCACCTGCTGTGTCCTGCCCGTCAGGAAGCTGTAAATCCACTGGCAGATGGCGGGTGAGACGCTGAGCTGGAGAAGTTTGGATGAAAGAAGTTCAGGGATGATGGTGTTGAACGCTGAGCTGAAGTCCACGGACAGGATCCTCGCGTAGGTGGTTCTAGGATGAAGTGCAGTCCCATGTTGACTGCATCATCCGCAGACCTGTTCGCTCGGTAGGCAAAACAGTGAACTTTGCATGAACGCCTTAGTGTTAACATCGCAATAGCGGCACTAGTGATTGTATTTATGCAAATTTGAATGTCTGATGTCAATTCTGTTTGTCAACTGAATCGGATGAGATGTTTCACCCCACACAACACAAATGCCACATTGCAAATATTACAGTGTTCTCAAAAAACACATATAATTGAAACATTCGTTACAGGGATCAAAGAGGATGTGTGAGTGATAATGTAAAGCTGGAAAATTGTCTCGTTATCTTAAATCCTGGACATAAAGGCCAGAGCCCCCTTTGTTGAGTGCTGCCTCTCATTCGACCAACTTGCCGAAGACTGGCTCAGCCAGGAAGCACCACCTCGCACCACGAGGGGGCGAGGACAGATCAGACCCTTCCCCACCGGAGGGAATCCTGCAAGCGCTCCGAGCTACTGTTTTGGGTGCCTGGGCAAACTCTGTTGGGAAGGAAGCGGGCACCACATGTTTGGCCGCCCTGCCTCTTTTTTTTCCTTCCTCCTTTTTCAGCCAAATCGTTGTGTTAGACATAAAAAAAACAGAATACAATGATTTGCAAATCATGTTCAACCTATATTTAATTGAATACACTACAAAGACAATATATTTAATGTTCAAACTGATAAACTATTGTTGTTTTGCAAATAATCATTAACTTAGAATTTTATGGCTGCAACGCGTTCCAAAAAATCTTGGACAGGTGGCAAGAAAGACAGAAAGTTGAGGAATGCTCATCAAACACCTGTTTGGAACATCCCACAGGTGAACAGGCTAATTGGGAACAGGTGGATGCCATGATTGGGTATAAAAGGAGCTTCCCTGAATTTCTCAGTCATTCACAAGCAAAGATGGGGCGAGGTTCTGTCACGTACGTGGCTGGAGAGAGCTGATTGGTTGACACAAAGCAGACGAGAACAGGTGGACACAACAACTTAATGAGCACACAACAAACATGGAACACAGGAAAACATGGAACAAAACTAAACACAACCCAAACCAAAACACAGACCATGACAGGTTCACCTCTTTGTGAACAAGTACGTGAGAAAGTAGTCGAACAGTTTAAGGACAATGTTCCTCAACGTACAATTGCAAGAAATTTAGGGATTTCATCATCTACGGTCCATAATATTATCAAAAGGTTCAGAGAATCTGGAGAAATCACTGCATGTAAGCGGCAAGGCCGAAAACCAACATTGAATGCCAGTGATCTTCGATCCCTCAGGCGGCACTGCATCAAAAACCGAGATCAACATGTAAAGGATATCACCACATGGGCTCATGAACACTTCAGAAAACCAATGTCAGTAAATACAGTTTGGCGCTACATCTGTAAGTGCAACTTGAAACTCTACTTTGCAAAGCAAAAGACATTTATCAACAACACCCAGAAACGCTGTTGGCTTCTCTGGGCCCGAGCTCATCTAAGATGGACTGATGCAAAGTGGAAAAGAGTTCTGTGGTCCGGCTAGTCCACATTTCAAATTGTTTTGGGAAATTGTGGACGTCGTGTCCTCTGGGCCAAAGAGGAAAAGAACCATCCGGACTGTTATTACTGGAAGTTAATTGTCTAATATGTCTTTTTGTTAAGGAGAAAATAAATCCTGAAGTTGAGCCAAACACAAGCTTGGTTTTCTGCCTCTTTGTTCCAACATACAGAGCTGCAGGGTCAGACTACACCTCTCCCAGTACCCACCAGACCAGGGGAGCCACATTAACAATCCTGGCAGATTTGAATTAATAAAAAAACAAATGCTGAGTAAATAAAATCAGGCTTTATAACATCTATAAATAATAACAGCTACCTCTCAGCTCTCAGATGCTGTGGGCGAGAGTTACAAGCAAATGGCACCGATTCTGTGTAATTGCCCATATACAGTATGTTATTTTATCATGACTGCTTATAATTTTCCTTGTGATGCTTTTTGGCAGCAATGTTGGTTTTTTTAGGAGAAATAACGTTTTTTTTTCATTTTAGTTTTGATAGTTACGAGCAAATGGCACAAAATGTTGTTTGTAAAGGGGAACTAAACCACAAAATAAAACTTTCTGTTATGTTCTAAATATGCATATCTTATTTATCAGCTGCTGTTCACTTAAATCTGTAAAATATTTTAAAAGATGTTCATATCTATTGGTTTAAGGGGGCAGCCATTCTTAGGTCTTTTAACTCTCTCAACAGCACAAATTGGCGTGAATGTGATGTATGTTCACCAATTCCATCCATCCATTTCTTCTTTTTTCGCTTATCCACACTAGGGTCATGGGCAGCTGGAGCCTATCCCAGCTATCTTCGGGCGGGAGGCGGGGTACACCCTGAACCGGTCGCCAGCCAATCGCAATGTTCACCAATTCCTGCTCACTTTATTTACTAAGAAAACCATGTAGTTAATAAATGTTCAGCAACAACAAGCTATGTATTCGATTACATTCGATGTACAAAAGCTACATAACAACTCATGATCATAAACCCCACCATCTGCATGTACTTGCTAAGTTGGAAGCTGACTTTTTTTTTTTTTGCCGATCTTTTGAAGAAGTTGCTGTACAACACTTTTACTCTTCGCTACACTTTCTCTGATGACCACTGCATGTTTTCCATCTCTCATTGACCTCTTCATAGACGGTGATGAGTCAGCGTATCGACAGGAAGTGGAGCGGCTGGAGCTGTGGTGCGGCCAACGCAACCTGGAGCTGAACACGCTCAAGACTGTAGAGATGATTGTGGACTTCAGGAGGCATCGTTCGCCACAGCTGCCTCTCATGCTGTCCAACTGCCCTGTGTCAACAGTCGAGACCTTCAAGTTCCTGGGAATTACAGTCTGTCAGGACCTGAAGTGGGAGATCAACATCATCTCCGTCCTCAAAAAGGTCCAGCAGAGGATGTAATTCCTGCGGCTTCTGAGAAAGCACGGCCTGCCACACGAGCTGCTGAGGCAGTTCTACACAGCGGTCATCAAATCAGTCCTGTGTTCTTCCATCACAGTCTGGTTTGGTGCTGCTACAAAAAAGGACAAACTCCGACTGCAACAATCAAAACTGCTGAAAAGATGGTCTGTACCCCCCTACCCACCCTTGAGGATTTGCATGCCGCCAGAACTAAGACAAGAGCATGCAAAATCCTCTTAGACCGTCCACATCCTGGTCACCACCTCTTCCAGCTCCTCCCTTCAGGTCGGCGCTACCGAACAATGCAAACTAAAACAAGCAGATATTCCAACAGCTTCTTCCCTCATGCCATTAACTTCTTAAACAGCTAACCTACAATTCCATTACAACATGCTGGCAATTTTTTTACTTGTGTTCCTTGTCACTTTTTCTGTGGGGCCAATTATATATTACTCCATCTGCTCCATTTGCACACTGATTGAGGAGTATAAATTACAATTCCATTGCAACATGCTGCCAATTTTGTCTTGAGATTGTTGTCACATCTCTGTCGAGCCAATTGTACATTACTTGAGCACTCACTGCAGTAGTCTCGCCATCCTGCACTATTTGCATATTTGTTGTTGACCAATACTGGCCACTCATGTGCCTGAGTAGCATCTGCAGCGTTTGCACAGTCGACATTGTCCCAGATTATTGCACTACTCACTTTAAACTGCTTACATTTCTTGAAGTCTCGGCGCCCTTTGCACAATGGTCATTGCACCGGACTATTGTTCTCGTAGTCATTTCAAACTGCTCTACTTCCTAGAGAACTCTTCATCTTTTTGCACAATTGTCAATAAATCAATAAATTGTACCGGCGTTACCACATTACTGGTAACCTTTTTTTGCTCAGTGACTGTTTTTATTTTTATTTTTTTGTCAATGTATTTATGTCTCCAAAGTGTTCTCTGTCAATTGACTGTCTGTTGTCGTACTAGAGCAGCTCCAACTACCGGAGACACATTCCTTGTGTGTTTTTTGGACATACTTGGCAAATAAAGATGATTCTGATTCTGATCTTGTCCTGTCCTTGCCTTACATGGTGTACCACTACTGCCCCATACAACACACATACCTAATGTATCATTTTTCTAGATATATGATTTACTTTCTTCATCTCGTTTACAGTTAGTGCTTTGTCTTTTGTTGTCTTCCTTTCTCACTTCCCTCTTGAAACCTTGTTCTGTTCGACTGATCGACTCTGATTCTAAATAAATATCCATTATAATACTAAGTAACCACAGCGGCAGATTAAAAACTCCACTGTGACACAGTAAAACGGTTCCGGCATAAAGGGATACAGATCCTCCTTCCTGATTGACTTAACAGCCGAACAGGACAAAAAAAAGAGGGGTAAGACAGCGGTTGCAAAATGTGACGGTGAATTGAGGAGAGAGAAAAAGAACAAATGGCAAAAGTGTGGTACCATTTCATACTGAAATCCAAGGCGAGCACCAGTTCGTCGTAACATGTACCTTTCGCTCTACTGAGTATGACGTTGTGTCGCGGGACCCGAGGGACAGACGTGAAGTTAACACAGCGCAAATCAGTGAGCTTGAAGTTAGTCTACTTAATAATAATATAACGTTAAGGGCTCCAGGCTGCGGAGTGTCTCTTTTAATTATGAGTATCCTCAAACGTGTGGCTGTTTTTTTGTTTTGTTTGGTTTTGTTACCGTCACAAGAACAGTATAGCGCAACCGGAACAGTCCTTAGAGTGTGCTTTTTGCTCAGTGTAGTCACTGTGTGACATAGAGTATGGTGAATCTGATGATCTGTTCGTGGCAAAACCTTGAGTCAAATAGGTGAAAACCGTCGCAAATGTGACCAGAGAGGAATAAGAGGAAAATGGATCAGCATCATGTACCCAAACATAGGTGGGTTTTGGTGAAAGATGAATGAAATATTTTTCTCTCTTGACGTTTCATCATTTTAGTTTGAAGAAATTGAACAGTTCTAAAACTTTTAGTAGTACAAAGAAGATTTGGCTTATTCCTAGTCAGCTGGTCTAAACTCATAAATGCACAGCCATCAACCTAATATGTCACAAAATGCTAAAACGTGAATAGTTTAAGTAAAGATGCACAAAGGCTGTTAGTTTTTTTTTTTTTTTTTTTAAAAGCCATAACCTTTATGTACAATGTGAATTCAAGAAATAAAAACTGTTGGTTATGTAAAAAAGGAAACCAATTAGTTCTACGTTAAGTGAAAGGTCTTATTTTCTCTTTTGTATTCAAAATTGCTTTTTAACCAAGCAAAAATATAGTTTATCCAAACAAATAATGGATTGTTTGATAGAATGTTATGCAGGATAATGGAGAACTAAAATGTTCATTAGCTGCAGCCCGACATTCAACGCCCCCATTATATTGTCATATTTTTATTGTTTCATTAAATCCTTGCTTTGACTCCCTGTGCAATTAAACTGCAAAAAAATTGCTCCTCAAAATTAGAAAGTTGCTCCTTAAATGAAGAAATGATTCGCAAAACTGCTCCTCAAAGGAAAAAATATATATTTTGAGCCTTGTGTGTGTGTGTGCGTGTGTGTGTGTGTGCGCGCGTGTGCGTGTCTGCACGCGTGCATGCATGTGTGTGTGTGTGTTGCTGAAAAGTATGAGTCCTGTCTTGGTGCTACCCAATCAGAAGAACAGTACGGCGTGTTATCGTTTCATAAATACACTGGACACCAGACTTTTTTTCCGGACTCAATAAATTGTCATTGTCGAATGAAACTCGACGTGCCGCTCACGACGCAGAGAGCCACTGGCGGAACAGCTTGGGCTCCGTAGATGCAAGCAACTTTTAGGAAAAGTTAACTATTACTTTCGCTAGCCCGAGAGCTAAGAAGCTCGTGTGCTACGAAGCTAAACAGCTCACTCTGGCTCGCTCGATTGTTGCGACATCGTTTAAAACAGAGGTCACTAACTTGCGGTCCGGACCCAGAAGCAGTCCCAAACGGACCCAGACCATAGCCAAAAAGGTTATGATTTTTCTATTTTTAGCGACGCAACATAATTCAGGCTTTACGGTAGTGATGAATTGCACCAAGCAATCACATGCAAGTTTTGCCACCTTTTCAGCCAATCAAATCTGCATGCATCACAGGCAGTAATTAGGAAAATCACTGACTGCACAGAACAGACAAAAGAGAGAGAGAGAGAGAGCGAGTGTGTGTAAATTGAGTTAAAGATGGAGAAAGATCAGAAAATGACCAACAAAGGAAGAGAGATTATGAAACAAATGGCGCTTAAAATCGAACAGACAGGGTCATTTTTGTTTGTACTTCTCAGTAGGAAGTCCCCACTGGGAGCTCTTATTAAAAGTCCATATAATATGTGAAACGCCATTATGAACCAAAACAAAGGTTTAGAGGTTATATTTGAACAAATATAACCTCTAAAACGGTTCAGTTAAAATTAGTTAAATTAAAATATGTAAAATTGTTTGAGACGTCACTGTTGTTTCAAGATCCCAAACAGAAAAGGGGAAACTCAAACTTTATTTTCCTTAAGGTCAGCCCTTTATTTGAACAGGTATAACATTTCTTTTTATTTACTTGCTCTTATTGTGAAATGTGGCCCTACTTTTAGTGAATGAGAGCACATTACACAGTTGTGGTCATATGTTTGATTACCAGGGCAGAATTTGTAAGATGTGAACAATTCTTTATTATGCTCTAATATCATTAAAGCAGTGGCATAAAAAACATCAATGATACTATCGTTTATCATGAAAGTTTTGGGGAAAATATATTGTATCCTGTTATTATTGACGCAAGAACCGGAATGTAACAGAGGATTACTGTATCTGTATACCGCGATTATAAATTGCAGGGACTTGGACTGATTGTTTCCATGACGTGCATCCTGGGACTCACGTAGGCTCAAGTGTAACATAATCTATGTACAGTATAACACAACTGAGGTCAACATGTTGACAAGAACCTGGACAATTTTTGCAGTTTCCCCAGTGTAAAATTAATTGCCCACCTGGCTTTAGACTGTGCTAAAGCTCCACACAGTACATATATGTGACATATTTTTACATAATGAAGTTATTTCGCGAACTAAAATAAAAATAACATTTAACTATAATATTGTTAATGTTATGACAGTTTCATTCTTGTGTGAATCACATCACAGTTAAAAGTTGTTCTAAGCACCAAATAAAATTTTAGTCCTGTAGGTTACACACTGTCTCTGCCAAGAATACCAGTAGCATGCCCTGTTAAATTATCATCATTCCAACCCTTAGATCTGTGGGATCTCAAAGGAATCCGAGAGCACATTCATGCTGACAATACACAAGTGGAAGTGAAATGGCGTGGCCCGTTTGTTTTAGTTTAAAAACTAGCATTTACAAGCTGAATGTGACATGTTTGATTAATTCTGCTGTACAGAAAATGACTACGCGTCATATCATATTTTGTGTGTTTCTGTGTGTCGGTGTGTGTGTGCATGTGTGTGTGTGTGTCTGTCTGTCTGTCCCTAGGCTTTGGGATCTAGGCTTCCTCCTTGCCTTAGAGAGACATCACCTTATTACTTGCCTCAGGCTCTCTTTTATTCATCTCTACACTTTGCAGAAACAAAGCGTATCAAAAGTAGCAGGCCATATGACTGATGTCTGTTGTGATGTTTTATGGCAGCAATGTTTTTATTTTTGCACAAATAAAGTTGAAGTTTACTTTTGAGAGAGTTTCTGTCACGGGCGGCAGTGCCGTAAGAGCAGATCCCAAAAATAGACTTTAGATAAAAGGTCCAAAAACAAGTTTAATTCAACAAAAGAGCATGTGATGGCGAGACGTACTAAGCCAAAGGGACTCACAACCGGAGAGAATAAAAAAAACGGATAACACAGGGGGACACGACAAAAGGTCCGTGTGATAAACAATATTCTTGTAGAGTAACTAAGTTGAGACAGAGGACAAATGTCGGCGGCGAACACGGGGCTAAAACGGGTGAATATTCCGACGCCCGCACACTGTCACGGTGGCCCCTAAAAAGGCTGATAATTACAATTCACGACACGTGGGTCACCGATGTCAACGCCCACCATCGCTCACCCAGACACTGCAACACAAAGAAAAACAATTAAAAACGGGGCCATGACAGCACAACCCTCTCAAAGGAGGGGGATGGCGGACCACCCGTTTTCTGCGGGTGGAGAGAGTGGAAGGCCCATCCATTTTCTACCGCTTATCCAGGTCGGGTCGCGGGGACAGCTCTTCCGGGGGGATCCCGAGGCGTTTCCAGGCCAGCCGAAGGACGTAGTCTCTCCAGCGTGCCCTAGGTCGTCCCCGGGGTCTCCACCCGGTGGGACATGCCCGGAACACCTCACCAGGGAACCGTCCGGGAGGCATCCGAATCAGATGCCCCAGCCACCTCATCTGGCTCCTCTCGATGTGGAGGAGCAGCGACTCTGAGATTCTCCCGGATGACCAAGCTTCTCACACTATCTTTAAGGGAGAGACCGGACACCCTGCGGAGGAAACTCATTTCCGCTGCTTGTATCCGGGATCTTGTTCTTTTGGTCAAGATAGAATAGGTGAGGGAAGGAACGCAGATCGACCGGTAAATAGAGAGCTTCGCCTTTCGGCTTAGCTCCTTCTTTACCACAACGGACCGATACAAAGTCCGCATCACTGCAGACGCTGCACCGATCCGCGTGTCGATCCCCCGTTCCATTCTTCCTTCACTTGTGTACAAGACCCCAAGATACTTGAACTCCTCCACTTAGGGCAGGATCTCATCCCCGACCTGGAGAGGGCACGCTACCCTTTTCCCACTGAGGACCATGGTCTCAGATTTGGAGGTGCTGATTCTCATCCCAGCCGCTTCACACTTGGCTGCGAACTGCTCCAGTGAGAGTTGGAGCTCACGGCTTGATGAAGCCAACAGAACCACATCATCTGCAAAAAGCAGAGATGCAATACTGCGGCCACCAAACCGGACCCCCTCTACGCTTCGGCTGTGCCTTGAAATTATTTCCATAAAAGTTATGAACAGAATCGGTGACAAAGGGCAGCCTTGGCCTCACCGGGAACGAGTCCGACATACTGCGGACCAAACTCTGACTCCTAGCGTACAGGGACCAAACAGCCCATATCAGGGGGTTCGGTACCCCATACTCCCGAAGTACTCCACGAGGGACACGGTCGAACGCCTTCTCCAAGTCCACAAAACACATGTAGATGGTTGGATGAACTCCCATGCACCCTCAAGGACCCTGCCGAGGGTGTAGAGTTGGTCCACTGTTTCATGGCCAGGACGAAAACCACACTGCTCCTCCTGGATCTGAGATTTGACTTCCCGACGGACCCTCCTCTCCAGCACCTTGAATAGCTTACCAGGTAGGCTGAGGAGTGTGATCCCCCTGTAGTTGGAACACACCCTCCGCACCACCCCAGTCTGCCAATTCAGAGGCACTGTCCCTGATGTCCACGCAATGTTGCAGAGGCTTGTTAACCAGAACAGCCCTACAACAACCAGAGTTTTAAGGAACTCCGGGCGAATCTCATCCACCCCCGGGGCCCTGCCACCGAGGAGCTTTTTAACCTCAACCCCAGAGATAGGAGAGCCCGCCTCAGAGAACCCAGACTCTGCTTCCTCGTGCGAAGGCGTGTCGGTGGAATTGAGGAGGTCTTCGTATTATTCTCCCCACCGGCTCACAAAGTCCCAAGTCGAGGTCAGCCGCGCCCCATCCCCACTATACACATTGTTGATGGTGCACTGTTTCCCCCTCCTGATACGCCGGATGCTGGACCAGAAGTTCCTCGAAGCCGTCCTGAAGTCTTTCTCCATGGCCTCACCGAACTCCTCCCATGCCCGAGTTTTTGCTTCAGCGACCACCAAAGCTGCATTCCGCTTGGCTAGCCGGTACCCATCAACTGCCTCAGGAGTCCCACAGGCCAAAAAGGCCCGATAGGACTCCTTCTTCAGCTTAATGTCATCCCTTACTGCCGGTGTCCACCAACGGGTTCGGGAGTTGCCGCCACGACAGGCACCGACCACCTTACGGCTACAGCTCCGGTCGGCCGCCTCAGCAATGGAGGCGCGGAACATGAATTAAAAGCCGCCTCAGCAATAGAGGCGCGGAACATGAATTTAAAGAGGGAATCATGAATCAATCATGAATTAATCACAATTTTTGGTTCATTTTCACTGATCACACCCAAGCCTGATTACCTCCAGATTTGTTCAGCAATGACAACTACTTCTAAAGAACTGCAGGCCTCCCTTGCCTCAGTTATGATCAGTGTTCATGACGCAACAATAAGAAAGAGACTGGGCAAAAATGGCATCCATGGCAGAGTTCCAAGGCCAAAACCACTGCTGACCTAAAAGAACATAAAGGCTTGTCTTACTTGTGAAAAAAAACAAAAAAACATCTGAATGATTCCCCAAACTTTTGGGAGAATATTATATGGACTGACGAGTTGGAAGTTGACTTTTTTGGAAGGTTTGTCTCATTACATCTGGCGTAAATGTAGCACAGCATTTCAGAAAAAGAACATCATACCATCAGTCAAACATGGTGGTGGTAGTGTGATGGTCTTGGGCTACTTCTGTCCTTCAGGACCTGGACAATTTGCTGTGATTGATGGAACCATGAATTCTGTTCTTTAACAGAAAATCCTGAAGAAGCATGTTCAGCCATCAGTTTGTCACCTCAAGCTGAAGTGCACTTGAATCTAATTGAAATGCAGTGGCATGACCTTCAAAAAGGCCGTTCATGCTTGAAAACCCTCGATTTTTGCTCGATTCAAACAATTTCGGAAGGAAGAGTGGGCCAAAATGTCAAAAGAGAAATGTGAAAGACTCATTGCCAGTTACAGAAAATGATGGATTTCAGTTTTTGCTGCTGAGGAAGGTCCAACCAGTTATTAGGGTTAGGGGGTCATTACTTTTTCACACAGGGCCAGGTAACTTTGAATAATTGTTTCCCTTAATTAATGAATTTGCCAATTAAAAAAAGCATTTTAAGTTCACTTGGGTTATATTGGTCTAATATCTACATTTGTTTGATGATCTTAAACAAAGTGGGGAAACTATGCAAAAATATTAGAATTTGAGAATGGGGCCAATACTTTCCCCCCGCACTGTAGTTGTACTCTTAAAAAAATATATATATATACAACATATAAAAAAAGCTAGATTTGGTTCATGCAAAATTATTTGCCTACTAAAATAAATATGTTTAAAATATTACATTAATGCTCAAACGAGACATAATTAACTGCCAGCGAGCCAGACTTTTCACAAGCTAGCTCTCTTAAAACAAAAACCCCCAAAAAACAAAAAAAAACCTGTCATGGTTCACCCAAAGGATTGCGGGCACTTTAATAATATACTGGTAACAATATTCTAATAACTCAAGATACTCAAGCTAAATGTGGTGGAGGCAACAAGGCAATGTATACAACTTATAAAAAAGGATGTATGTATCAGTTTGGCAGGTCCTGTGCGTTTGCTTAAAAAGTCATCCAAAGATCAAATAGGACCTTGGATTATGCTATCAACGTATTCCTTTGCTCTTTGGATAACCCTCTATCTTCTGCTTAGTTCAACATGTCCAAGAAAAAGGGACACTCTAACCTTGTATCCAGCCAGATGGAGTCAGCACATGCTATTCACAAGGGTACTGGACTATGGCCATGCCAGACCACCCCCAGGTGACCAGGAACAGGCTGTCACAGGCAAACCACTCCTGGGTGTTTTTAATCTCTTGCTGATACCTATTTTGGCTTGTGATGTTGAACTAAACCCTGGGCCAGTGCTAGCTGGGCCTCCACCTCTGCTACCTGGGCCAACACCACTGCCAACTGGGCCATTACCTTGAGCAGCCGGGCTAACACCACTGCTAGATCAGCTAACATCATTGCTAGCTAGGCCTCCACCTCTGCTATCTGGGCCTCTACCACTGCCACCTGGGCCAACACCACTGCTAGTTGGGTCTCCATCACTGCTAGCTGGGCCTCCACCTCTGCTAGCTGGGCCTCCACCACTGCTAGCTGGGCTTCCACCTCTGCTGGCTGGGCCAACACCACTGCTAGTTGGGTCTCCATCACTGCTAGCTGGGCCTCCACCTCTGCTAGCTGGGCCTCCACCACTGCTAGCTGGGCTTCCACCTGGCGGCGGGGTACACCCTGAACTGGTTGCCAGCCAATTGCAGGGCACATACAAACAAACAAACAACCATGCGCACTCACATTCAAACCTACGGGCAATTTAGAGTCTCCAATTAATGCATGTTTTTGGGATGTGGGAGGAAACCGGAGTGCCTGGAGAAAACTCACGCAGGTTTCAGATCCAAGCATTCCACTGAAATGGCTACATGCCTCTTCATTGAGAAAATAAAATCTTCTCTCGACCAGGATGGAGTTGTAGGGGCAGTGTTCTTAGACCTCGGGAAAGTTTTCAATACAGTAAATCACTCTGTTCTTCTTACCAAGCTCTCAAAATTTAACTTCTCTCCCAAAGCTGTGAGCTGGATTGAATCATATCTGCATGATCGAACACAATCTGTATCTGTTAACAACTGCAGATCAGAGTCTCTTAGGCTAACCTCTGGAGTCCTTCAGGGATCAATATTAGGCCCCCTTTTATTTAGTCTTAATATCAACGATTTGCCCACTGTTTGTTCTGAAGCTGAGTGTGAAATGTATGCAGACGACACGGTTTTCTTTGTTCATGGTCGGTCCAAAGATACTGTTGCTGCTGAACTCACTCATACAATGTCCTGTGTCACAAATTGGTTGCAGGAGTGCTGTCTACAGCTAAACGTTTCTAAAACTGTAGGCATGTATTTCACTAAAACAAATAGAGTATCACCTGACCCCGACACAAAAAAATGCAAATTGTCAGCCAATACAAATATCTTGGGTTAATAATAGATTCACAGCTTTCTTTAAAGCCCATTTTGACAAATTGTGTAAAAATATCAAATTAAACCTCGCAAATGTTCGCGCAATTCGACATGAAATGTCAACTGAAGCTGCAAAAATGTACTTACATTCAATGATTTTCACTTTAACTATTGCATAACTAGTTGGTCCCAGGCTGGTCAGAATGCAAAAAAAAAACATTGGAAGTTTTGTACAAACAAGTAATTAAAGTGATGGATAAAAAACCAAGGCACTATCATCACTGTGCAATTTAAAAAAAATACAGTCTTTTAAACTGGGACAGTCTTCACATATTTGCAGATTTAAATTTGATTTATAAAGTACTGCATGATTTGGCTCCAGCTCCTCTGGCTGAGTTCATCAGCCAAAGAAACAGCTGGTGAGTGGAACTCAGTACCTGAGGAGGTTAAACTGCTTACAACATACAAGGCCTCACAAAAACTGAAAATGTGGCTAGTTAACACCTGTAGCTGCCAACACTAAAAGACAAGTATGTTATGATGTTTTTTTTTGTTATGATCAAATGATCTGTGGTTTTATTCTCTCTTAATAGTATAGTAAGTCTTTGATTATGTATCCTGTATTATATTGTCTTGTGGATGTATTTTATTGCTTTTTTACATCATGGCCAGGGGACTACAGATGAAAACTAGCCTGCTGGCTAATTCTGGCTTTTTTAACCATCCATCCATCGATCCATCCATTTTCTGAACGGCTTCTCCTCACTAGGGTCGCGGCCGTGCTGGAGCCTATCCCAGCTATCATCGGGCAGGAGGCGGGGTACACCCTGAACTGGTTGCCAGCCAGTCGCAGGGCACATCCAAACAAACGAACAACCATTCACACGCAGATGCACACCTACGGGCAATTTAGAGTCTCCAATTCATGCATGTTTTTGGGATGTGGGAGGAAACCGGAGTGCCTGGAGAAAACCCACGCAGGCACGGGGAGAACATGCAAACTCCACACAGGCGGGGCCGGGGATTGAACCCGGGTCCTCAGAACTGTGAGGCTGACGCTCTAACCTGTCGTCCACCGTGCCGCGGCTTTTTTAACCAAACTTGTATTTTTTTTTATGCCAACAGCTCAAAAAAAGAAATTAAAGACTCGCAATCATGTGTGGTGAAGAAACACAGACATAAGTCTAAATTTCAAGTCACACTCAACATGCAAATTAAGCCTGACTCTCGAGTAAATCAGAACAGGTTGATCATTGGTGCACATTTCAAGTAAAAAATAATTGTGTATACTTTAGTTTGAGTAGGCTCTGCAGGTGCATTGACACATTCCTTTACGACCGAAACGTCCCTAAATACTCGTCGTTGCCCCAAAATCCACTCTTTCCGGAAGGAAGATTCATTTGCTATTCAGAGTTTTGCCACCGGGTTCATTGGATATGTTTGTTTGAACTTATGGGATACATTTTCATTTGGAAACGCTGCTTAATCTTAATATAAAGCTGCTGTCACGGACACAACAGTTTTGAGCTGGCTTCTGAAAGAACAGAAAAGTACTGGTCTACCCATTCATTTTTAAAACATCTCTTTTCTGAGTTAACTTTCCTTTTGAACAGGTAATGCAGTGCCCTGCCCCTCTTTGAGCCGTCACCTTATCGTGGTGGAGGGGTTTGTGTGTCCCAAAGATCCAAGGAGCTAAGTTGTCTGGGGCTTTATGCCCCTGGCAGGGTTACCCATGGCAAACAGGACCTAGGTGAGGGACCAGATAAAGCACACCTCCAAAGACCCTTATGATGAGTAAAATGATTGGATCGCGTTTTCCCTTGCCTGTACGCGGGTCACTGGGGCCCCTCTCTGGAGCTAGGCCGGGAGGTGGGGCTCGAAGGTGAGCGCCTCGTGGCCTGCACCCATGGGGCCCGGCAAGTCAGAGCCCAAAAGGGTAACATGGGTCCCCCTTCCCATGGCCTCACCACCTGTGGGAGGGGCCATAGGGGCCAGGTGCAGTGTGAGCTGGGCGGCGGCCGAAAGCAGGGACCTTGGCGATCGGATCTCCGGCGACATAAGCTGCCTCTAGGGACGTGGAATTTCACTCCTCTGACAGGGAAGGAGCCAGAGCTGGTGTGTGAGGTCGAGAAGTTCTGACTAGATGTCGTTGGGCTCGCCTCCACACACAGCTTGGGCTCTGTTGACAGTCCTCTTGAGATGGGTTGGACTCTCTTCCACTCTGGAGTTGCCCACGGTGTGAGGTGCCGAACAGGTGTGGGTATACTCTTTGTCCCCTGGCTCGGCACCTGTACATTGGGGTTCACTGCGGTGGACGAGAGGGTAGGCTCCCTCCCCCTTTCGATGGGGGACAGGTCCTGACTGTTGTTTGTGCCTATGAACCAAACAGCAGTTCAGCATACCCTCCTTTTTTGAAATCCTTGGAGGGGGTGCTAGAGAGCGCTCCCGCTGGGGACTCCATCGTTCTGATGAGGGACTTCAAAGCTCACGTGGCCAATGATAGTGAGACCTGTAACGGCGTGATTGGGAAGAACGCCCACAACCATCCCCCCCACGATCAGAACCCAAATGGTGTTCTGTTATTGGACTTCTGTGCTCATCACGGATTGTCCACAACGAACACCATGTTCAAGCATAAGGGTGTCTATACGTGCACTTAGCACCAGAACACCCTATGCCGCAGTTTGATGATCGAATTTGTCATGGGACTTGCGGCCGCATGTCTTGGACACTCAGGTGAAGAGAGGGGCGGAGCTGATCAGCACCTTGTGCTGTGTTGGCTTCTATGGTGGGGGAAGATGTCTGTCCAACCTGGCAGGCCCAAACGTATTGTGAGGGTCTGCTAGGAACTTCTGGCAGAATCCTCCGTCAGAAGGAGTTTCAACTCCCATCTCCGACAGAACTTCACCCACGTCCCGAGGGAGGCAGTGGACATTGAATCCGAGTCAACCATGTTCCGCGCCTCCATTGCTGAGGCGGCCGACCGGAGCTGTAGCCGTAAGGTGGTCGGTGCCTGTCGTGGCGGCAACTCCCGAACCCGTTGGTGGACACCGGTGGTAAGGGATGACATTAAGCTGAAGAAGGAGTCCTATCGGGTCTTTTTGGCCTGTGGGACTCCTGAGGCAGCTGATGGGTACCGGCTGACCAAGCGGAATGTAGCTTTGGCGGCCGCTGAGGCAAAAACTCGGGCATGGGAGGAGCATGGTGAGGCCATGGAGAACGGCTTCCGGACGGCTTTGAGGAAATTCTGATCCACCATCTGGCATCTCAGGAGGGGGAAGCAGTGGACCATCAATACTCTGTATAGAGGGGATGGGGCACAGCTGACCTCGACTCGGGACGTTGTAAGTCGGTGAGGAGAATGCTTCGAAGACCTCCTCAATTCCACCAACAAGCCTTCCAATGAGGAAGAACAGTCTGGAGTCTCTGAGGCAGCCTTTCCTATCTCTGGGGTTGAGGTCACCGAGGTGGTTAAAAAGCTCCTCGGTAGCAAAGGATGAGATTCGCCCGGAATTCCAGAAGGCTATGGATGTTGTGGGGCTATCCTGGTTGACAGGCCTCTGCAACATCGCGTGCACATTGGGGACAGTGCCTCTGGATTGGCAGAATGCGGTGGTCCCCCTTCTTAAAAAGGGGGACCGGAGGGTGTGTTCCAACTACTGGGGGATCAAACTCCTCAGCGTCTCTGGTAAGGTGTATTCAATGGTGCTGGAGAGGAGGGTCTGTCAAGAAGTAGAATCTCAGATTCACGAGGAGCAGTGTGGTTTTCGTCCTGGCCAGGGAACAGTGGACCATCTCTACACCCTCGGCAGGATCCTCGATGGGGCTTGGGAGTTTGCCCAATCAGTTGCATGTGTTTCGTGGACTTGGAAAAGGCGTTCGACTGTGTCCCTCGGGGTGACATGTGGGGGGTGTTTCGGGAGTATGCGGTGCAGAATCCCATGATTTGGGCAGTGTCAGAGTTTGATCCGCATTGCTGGCAGTAAGTCGGATTCGTTCCCTGTGAGGGTTGGACTCCACCAAGGCTGCCCTTTTGTCACCAATTTTGTTCATAGCTTTTATGGACAGGATTTCTTGGCACAGCCGAGGCGTAGAGGGGGTCCGGTTTGGTGGCCTCAGTATTGTATCTCTGATTTTTGCAGATGATGTGGTTCTGTTGGCTTCATCAAGCCATTCTCTCCAACTCTCACTGGAGCAGTTTTCAGCCGAATGTGAAGCGGTTGAGTTGAGAATCAGCACCTCCAAATCTGACGCCATGATCCTCAGTCGGAAAAGGGCGGAATGCCCTTTCTAGGTCGGGGATGAGATCCTGCCCCAAGTGGAGGAGTTCAAGTATCTTGGGGTCTTGTTCACGAGTGAGGGAAGAATGGAACGGGAGATCGACAGGCGGATCGGTGCAGCATCTGCAATGATGCAGACTTTGTATCGGTCCATTGTGGTGAAGAAGGAGCTAAACCGAAAGGCGAAGCTCTCAATTTACAGGTCGATCTACATTCCTACCCTCACCTATGGTCACGAGGTGTGCGTCTTGACCAAAAGAACAAGATCCCTGATACAACGGCCAAAATGAGTTTCCGCCGCAGGGTATCCGGGGTCTCCCTTAGAGATAGGGTGAGAAGCTCGGTCATCTGGGAAGGGCTCAGAGTGCAAACACTCTTCACTACAGTATCCACATCAGAATATGATTCCGCCTCTTCCACTGATCCTAAGAGACCTACAGGCTCTGCAGAGGTCAAAGACATCTGATATAGTGGGGGCTGACGAAATTTACCTACTACGGCCATTACGATTACCTGATTACACAAGGAACGCAAGCACGGAATGCAACACCATCCACAAACAACAAACATGCTGACCATCACCGCAATTTAAACTAATACTGAAGTAACCAAACCTTTATATTTACCAAACCAGGAGGTCATACACTGGTCCCACAAAAAGCCAGCTCCCCCAGAATGAACCTTCAGTTCCGCAGACAAAGACCTCAACACATGCAGTGCCCTTGTAAGACTGCCATCTGGGGCCATATTGATAGAAAGTAAAACATTCGTTCCTGAACATTGAACATAATCCACTTTTTTCTGCACGAAGCACGTGCAGTCTCAGGCGGTTCTGGTAGGCCGTCAGGGAGGTCGCCGACAGCTGCCCATGAATTGCGAACACCACATCTGCCGTAAAATCTGTAAGCCTCTGCTGATTATAATGCCAATAATTAATGCCATCAACTTTTTTACTTGGGGTCACCCAGTCGAAAATAGACTAAAACCCCGCTGCCACTTGATCTACCTATCTATACTCATCGGGTACACCGTGCGGAACTCCAATAGCATCTATGTATGCTGTGGAGGGAGCTCCAGTAGCGGTCGACAAGTAATCTTGGCGGACTCTGGCCCCACCATCCACTCACGGCGTAAATGCCATTCGTCTGATTCCGCACGGTCTAAAGAAAACAAAGTTGAAGGTAAAATCAGAGAAATTAAAGCACACGAGCCCAACCAATTGGGAGGCAGTCACCCCAACAGGTGGGTGCCGCCACACCACCACCAAACGTCTGCTCTGACTTGGGTCAGTCTTTTCGCACTGGTGTTGCCCATCAAATCTAACTCATGCAACCATGAAGAAGATTAAATATTTCCCAATTCTACTGAAATGGAGACAACCGGTCTCCTTGTCATACAAGTATGATTACCTACTGTCAACACCCTGAAAGCTGGAGCTGTTACATTTTGGGCTATTAATGGAAACACCGAATCATACAACTGACAAGTAGGGCTCACATTATCTTTAGTCATTAACTCAATCAAGCAGAACCAATCAGATGGTGAGGGCGAAATAATGGAAGTAGAAGAGGTCGTGGTTGAGCCCAAAATGGCGGGCACTATCTGGAGCAGTGGTTTATGGGGTGAACAAATAATTCAATTGATCAGCCCAGTACGATTAGCCACATCCTCGGCTACCAGGAATTGGAAGGCTCCTCCACACCTGTAGACACAAAAAAATGTTTGGGAAGGGTGAGTGTGGCAGTATCAAATACCTGCACTTCTACTTCTACTCTTCTACTGGGGCAACAAGGTTGACTTCTGATGAGTTACTGGTTCCTGCAAGAGAACCCTAAACAGGCCAATTGGATCCCTTCCGACCTTCAGCCCCGAAAGGGATATAATATCCCTGACTATCCCACTCAGATCTCAACACATTCCCGTAAATGCCTCATGTTGGGGCTTAACCAAAACCTTAGAATGGTCAATAATACAGGATTCGATCATTTAACCGGGGCCCCCAGACTCCCCCTTACGATTCCAAAATATTTCCACGGATGAGGGGAAGACCATTGTCCCGTATAGGCCACCACTGCGCCCCATCTATCACAAGGTTGGCGTTCATATTTACACAGATACAAATGGGGCAAATGATAAGAACAAGCAGAACAATCCAGTACATCACATGAATCAAATTGGAATGTTTGAATGGCTCCCTTAGTGTAATAAAGAGTCACGTGACTACCAAAAATGAGCATGCAAGTATCTGGTAAGCCCGTAGCCCTTTCCAACACCTGCCTCCTCAACACTGTTCGAGTCTTTGGACAGCTAAGCCACCCTTCGGTCACCTCCCCATGATCTTAGCCAAAGAAGCGCGGGAAAGCTATAATAATAATAGCAAGCATAGCAAAAGCGTGAAGCAACTCCCAACCCAACAACTCACTCTTCCTCCCCGGGCTCACAGTTGCCCACATGGAACCAGGTTGTTCCTTTTCCTCCCAAACGGAGATGTGATGTTCTGTCACATCTCCAAACGGAGATGTGATGTTCTGTCGATGACCTTGTATAGTACCGTCCAACACGACTCGGTCCAGACTCGGTCCACGACTCGGTCCGTCCAACACGACTCGGTCCATTTTCTCTTCAAAACTTTCAGGTAGCCCCATGGTGCTGCAAAGATGTTGTCTGAATGGTCACCCCCTTGAGCCCTGCTCCCAACCTGTTTGAAAAAACATTTGGAAAAGGCAATTGAAGGCTTTGAAGTACGGCTTGTACCTGAGAGGCTCCATCTCTTCTTCAGCTCTGGTCACCGCCGCTGGACCTGGAAATTTCTGCCCCCTTGTTAGTTCAAATGGGGTGAACTGGGTCTGCGAGCTCACTGAAATGCAGATTGACATGAGTACTAGGGGGAGCACATTCACCCACGTGATTTTGGCAATTTTGGATTTCAGATTTTGTTTCATACGTTCCACCCTCCCCTCCTTGAGCCGTCACCTTGTCGTGGTGAAGGGGTTTGTGTGTCCTAGTGATCCTAGGAGCTAAGTTTTCTGGGGCTTTATGCCCCTGGCAGGGTCACCCATGACAAACAGGTCCTAGGTGAGGGACCAGACAAAGCACGGCTTAAAGACCCCTAAAGATGACGACAAACAATGGACTTCGTTTTCCCTTCCCCGGACGCAGGTCACCGGGGTCCCCCACTGGAGCCAGGCCTGGTGGTGGGGCTTGAATGCCAGCGCCTGGTGGCCGGACCTGCACCCATGGGGCCCGGCCGGGCACGGCCCGAAAGCGTAACGTGGGTCCCCCTTCCCATGGGCTCACCACCTGTGGGAGGGACCATAGGGGTCGGGTACAGTGTGAGCTGGGCGGTGGCCGAAGGCAGTGGCCGAAGGCGGGGACCTTGGCGATCCGATCCCCGGCAACAGAAGCTGGCTCTAGGGACTTGGAATGTCACCTCTCCAGCAGGGAAGGAGCCCTAACTGGTGTGTGAGGTCGAGAGGTTCCGACTAGATATAGTTGGACTCGCCTCCACACACAGCTTGGGCTCTGGTACCAGTCCTCTCGAGAGGCGTTGGACTCTCTTCCACTCTGGTGAGGAACAGAACCCAAGCTGCTTGAGGTCCAGTGTGAAATATCCACAGTCAGACATGATTTGGTGTGCAATGTCCAGTGCAGGTGTAAACACTGCTTTCTTAAAAAATTTTTCTTAAATCCAAGGTCTACCAGAATGTTGTAGACGACTTCAGCTGATGATCTGTATGGAGATGCAGATTCCATCTTCCAGGAGGACCTGACCCCTGCCCATAGCCCCAGAAGCACCAAAATCTGGTTTGATGTTCATGCCATCACAGTGCTTTACTGGCCAGCCAACTCGCCGGATTTAAACGCCATTGAGAATCTATGGGGTATTATCAAGCGGAAAATGAAAGTAACCAGACCCGCAATGCACTCCACAGCGCATCGAGGCAGTGATTAAAGCAAACGGATTCCCAACCAAATAGTGACTAACATATTGTTTTGAGAGTACTGTATTTTGATGGATTTATCCATCCATCCCATCAATCTATTTTCTGAGCCACTTCTCCTCACGAGGGTCACGGGCGTGCTGGAGCCTATCCCAGCTATCATCGGGCAGGAGGAGGTACACCCTGAACTGGTTGCCAGCCAATCGCAGGGCACACATAAACAAAAAAACATTCACACTCACATTCACACCTACTGGCGATTTAGAGTTGTCAATTAACCTAGCATGCATGTTTTTGGGATGTGGGAGGAAACCGGAGTGCCTGGAGAAACCCATGCAGGCACGGGGAGAACATGCAAACTCCACACAGGTGGGGCCGGGTCCTCAGAACTGTGAGGCAGACGCTCTAACCAGTCGACCACCGTGCCGCCCCTTTGACAACATATCAAATATTTTTAACATAACTGCACTCTACGCGGCGCCGCCTTAATTGATTTTATGTCACCCTAATTTATTTCTTTTTTTTCTACAAAAACTGATAAGTAAATGGTGATTTCTTGACAGTTCTATTTTTTTTAAATTCCTGATTTTGTGGGTTTTATGAGCTGGAATGGAATTGTGGAAATAAATAAATTCAGTAAAAATAAACAAATACTTGAAAATGTTTAAATTGTGGGCCCTGAATCTATAATCTATGATATTTTAACTTTTTGAATGGAATTGTGGAAATAAATAAACTTTTCCATGATATTCAAATGATGCAAAAATGGGAACCTCAACAAGGTTCTAAAGAAGCAAGGGAGAAGAGAAACTAGCTTCGACTTAGCACAAAAGGGGAAGGACAGTAAGGTGTAGAACCTAAATCATCAATCAAGGAGAGGGAAGGTGTTAAGTAGAGGTTCTAGTCTTGATGACAGAATGCAATCCTAGTCTAGATTCAAAAGGGGGTGGAAAGGTCCAAGGGGCCACACAAAAGGCCATTACCCTCAAATATTGTTCACACATCTGTCTAAATCTGTGTTAGTGAGCAATTCTCCCTTGTCGAGATAATTCATCCCATCTCACAGGTGTGCCATATCAAGATGCTGATTAGACAGCATGATTATTGCACAGGTGGATGACTGGTTAGAGTGTCTACCTCACAGTTCTGAGGACCGCGGTTCAATCCCCGGCCCCGCCTGTGTGGATTTTGCATGTTCTCCCCGTGCCTGCGTGGGTTTTCTCCGGGCACTCCGGTTTCCTCCCACATCCCAAAACCATGCATGGTAGGTTAATTGACGACTCTAAATTGCCCGTAGGTGCGAATGGTTGTTTGTTTCTATGTGCCCTGCGATTGGCTGGCAACCAGTTCAGGGTGTACCCAGCCTCCTGCCCACTGATAGCTGGGATAGGCTCCAGCACGCCCGCGATCCGAGTGAGGAGAAGCGGCTCAGAAAATGGATGGATGGATACACTCTATGCACATGTTCAGGGCACCTTTCAGAGCACCCTGTCCGGTTAAGAAAATAAGGATTAACATGACAACTGCAAGTGCATAAATAAATAGAGTAAAATTAAGTATCACAATTACAGGTACACAAATTTTTACATGTACAGTATCTTGTTGGTACTGATCTCTTCTTTTTAGGAATGTCCCTCACCCAATGTTACACATACTGTAAACTGCATTATGCCATCGCACACAGATGAATAAGATATTGCACCTTCCTTTGGACTTTATTTTTAAAATAGGAGACTCGACAGATTGCTAACCTCACATGAGAGAACTGGCACCCCGGGGTAGTTCGCCTCTCTTCTTTCAGAGATTACATTTTTAAGTAGAAGCACTCACTGTCAGCTTCCACTGCTGTCTACAAAAGCTTCTTTTTCTGAGCTGGAACGAGACACTGAAAGTCCAGAGACCCACACTTGGACATGAATTATAAATTACGATCCTTTCTTAAGATTAGATAAGCACCACATGACTGAGTATCACTGTCCTGAATGTGAATATTGAGGGAAATTTGTCTATGTAGAAGAGTAGGGGAAAACAATCGTATTCAGTGATGTGGGAAGAATATTGATTTTAAGACTATAGATTACAGCAAGCATATATTTGTATTGAAAAATAAAATGTACAGTAAAATGTGTTGTATTGTGTGTGAAACACATCTACCGCTATCCAGTCCTGTGGGTCCAAATCAAGATCATCAGTGAAGAAAAATGGTTGCAAATTATGTAGCATAAATGTTTATGATTGTGCGGGAAACAGTACTACAAAGAGAAAAAAAAACATCATGTGAAAATATATTATTTGTTACGAAGAATATAATATGTAGCACTACTAAATTTAACCCATTACATATTTATTGTACGGTCATATATTTCAAATGTTTAAATTTCAAGCAAAGCCTCTGAGATGTAGTTCATTTTAGGTTTGTGTGTTTTTTCATAGCAGGAGCCGTCACTATCACAACCTTCTCTTAAACTTGCCAATGCCATGTGCTGAAAAAGATTGTTTCATCTCACAATAAAGTGGATGGATGTCTACATTTTACACTGAGACACTGACAGACAGACCGTTTTTCAAACAATTGCAACAAACAACCACCCACACGAAACCTTATGCCCGGGAGCATTGTTCATGTGCACACCCAAAACGCAGGCACTTGCTAACCCCAAATATGCCACAAAAAAAAGTTCACTCATAACTCCCCCATTAAATGTCTTTCAGGTAGTATAAATATCTCAATCCATAAATATATAAATAAAATAAAATATTAATCAAACAGCTGCCATTATGGTTTGCTAATTGTCTCATAAGGCAAACAGTATATCTCCTCCAGTAACTGTTTCTGTCTTCTTTTGTGTCATTTCACAGTCTCCTTTCTAGCAAAGAGACAGAAACAGAAGAGACAGTTTGCAAAAAACATACCTTTTGGGTCCAGTGACCCAAACTCAACTGTTTATTGTTTTGAGCTCAGAATTAAGCCACACACTTTGGAGCATCTAACTCTACGTAGTTGATCAGCTCAAGATCTCAAAAGTCTAGCTCAGTTTTGTGTATTTTGCCCCCTGACAAGGCCTTAAATAAGTGAGAAATACATGCTTAAGTGTAATTGCGACTGATGACTGCTGGTGTTTCACTGTATTGTTTTTCAGTCAACCAGAGACGTCTCTCTGCGTAGCCTTTATCGTTCCTCGATGGGTAAAGTCATTATTATCACAACTTTTCTAGGAAAAAAGAAGTGGTACTCGTGCTTTAAATGGCCTTGTTTCCTAAAAACATGCAGCTACATTATGTCTCAGTGACAGTAACCGAGCCTCGCTCCCACTGCTGGATGCAAAATAGCAAAAAGGCTTCTCTGTAACTCTGGCAATTCAACACATAAGCAGCATTTTCAACTGACTGAGAAGGGCACAACAGGACCTTGCTACTCCCGTGCTGACACTGGAATGGTATTACTCCTCATCAGGTGTTCCTCCTCCTTTTGACAGAGACACAAAAGGCACTGCTTGGGCGTGATGCATCCAACCCTAACCCAGTCAGATGCTAAGCAGACAAGTCACACAAATACTGACCCATTTAAAATGCATTTCACAATTTGAAAGTCAGGAACGAGAAGGAAATCCGTTCATGCGACAATTCGCTCTTACATTCACAACTTCAGGCAATAATATATGCATATTTAGGCGACTATATATATATATATATATATATATATATATATATATAAATTGTATCGATCCGTTGTGGTAAAGAAGGAGCTAAGCCGAAAGGCGAAGCTCTCGATTTACCGGTCGATCTACGTTCCTACCCTCACCTATGGTCACGAGCTGTGGGTCGTGACCGAAAGAACAAGATCCCGGATACAAGTGGCCGGAGTGAGTTTCCTCTGCAGGGTGTCCGGGCTCTTCCTTAGAGATGGGGTGAGAAGCTCGTTCATCCGGGAGGATCTCAGAGTAGAGCCGCTACTCCTTCACATTGAGAGGAACCAGATGAGGTGACTGGGGCATCTGATCTGGATGCCTCCCGGACGCCTCCCTGGTGAGGTGTTCCGGGCACCCCGGGGACGACCCAGGACACGCTGGAGAGACTACATCCTTCGGCTGGCCCGGGAACGCCTCGGGATCCCCCCGGAAGAGGTGGATGAAGTGGCTGGGGAGAGGGAAGTCTGGGCGTCCCTGCTAAAGCTACTGCCCCCGCGACTCGACCTCGGATAAGTGGTAGAAAATGGATGGATGGATATGTATATATATATCCATCCATCCATTTTCTTTCCCACTTATCCACACAAGGGTCACGGGCTGCTGGCGCCTATCCCAACTATCTTCGGGCAGGAGGCAGGGTACACCCTGAACCTGTCGCCAGCCAATCGCAGGGCACATAGAAATAAACAACCATCGCACTCACATTCACACCCACGGGCAATTTAGAGTCTTCAATCAACCTACCATGCATGTTTTGGGATGTGGGAGGAAACCGGAGTGCCCGGAGAAAACCCACCTGGGCACGGGGAGAACATGCAAACTCCACACAGGCTTGGCCGGAATTTGAACCCCAGTCCCCAGAACTGTGAGGCAGATTTGCTAAACAGTCGGTCACCGTGCCGGCCAGCCAACGTCCACCGTGCCGGCCGGCCGGCCAATCAAAGTGGCTCAATTCATTAATTCCCTTTAAAGTTGAACTTAACTCATTGCCATGCGTTGTTTCTAAATACAGCACATTAAATATGTTTGAAGGTAAGTGCTGAAAATGTGCAAAGACAGAACAATGTAGTACTGAATTGCTGAGTTACAGTTTAGGACTTTTTCTTCACATCTCTTGGCCGGATTTTTTGGGTGCGGATAAAAACTAGCCTCGTGACGACAACTGGGGCGTATACTTTCAAGCATGAGTCCCCTCCCCCACTATATAAACACCAAGCACCCTTATTCCATGCAGCAGCCATTCGGCGCAATTGCCTCCTCATTCGCTTTGACCTGAAATCATTACTACCAGTATTGCGTGCCATTGGCCATCAAACTATCAAACTCCAAAAAATACAACTTCCTTGAAGTGTAATCTGTTTTGGGCTACATGTCTTCCCGTCTGGCCCCACGCTTGTTGCGTTGTGAGGCAGCGGCAAACCAAATGGGCTCTGCCACCCATCTCGCTGCCCCGCGGCCACCTTCTAGCCCGACAGTGGTTAAAGTACCCGCTGGAGATCCGGCAAACCAGCGTTATGGGTGTCAGCCTCACAGTTGCCGGCAGCACGTCACGGGGCGAGGAGGTGGAGGAGTGAAAAAATTAATCCAGGAAGAACAGTGCGTGCTGCGCGGCTTTGGCCGCTTATGGCCACAGAAGCATGTTGTCCCGCTGAATTTCAAAGGAGGGAAAATTGTCCTGGCGGCACAGCTCATGGGCTGCTTCTCAGCAGCCCATGAGAGCCAGTGCAATCTCCGTCGCTGGAAATTCTCCTCTATTTGCCTAAAGAGAGCAGGCACCACATTGATTGACAGCTGAAAGTTCAGGGGAGGCAGGATTTGGAGAGCATTTTAGTGACACGCCCACAGTGACTTGAAGCTGAAAGAATTCGATTCTTGACCATTTTGAAGCATGCTTTTACATTCTTTGCGATTTTTATTTTTATTTTTTTAATTTGTTCATTCATTGTCCAGCTTGTTAACAAGACTCTTTTCTGTGATGTGTCAAATTTACAAGACAATTTTTTGTTCTGTTTTGTTCCACTTTAAGTGAGGTGCAATGACGGTCTCGCATGCATTGAGAGAGCGAGCCGTGAATGATGGCATTGTTAAATTGGCATGTGTGGCAAAAGACAATGTCATTAAATACCGGATGAGCTGATGTTAACCACGGGTGATTTAAATATCCCCACCCATGCATGATTGTTTGTGCCCCCCCACCCCCAGCCCTATAGTGGCGTGCCAGTCACTACGTGGAGTTAAGAAACTATCATAATGGTGATGATGATAATAATGTATTCAATTAATTTATTTCTACAATGATTAAGAGGTTTGGATGCCCACTGTGGGGCGGAGAGGGGCGGAGCTGTCAACTGATCACCACCTGGTGGTGAGTTGGCTCCGATGGTGGGGGAAGATGCCGGTCCGACGTGGCAGGCCCAAACGTATTGTGAGGGTCTGCTGGGAACGTCTGGCAGAATCCCCTGTCAGAAGGAGTTTCAACTCCCACCTCCGACAGAACTTTGCTCATGTTCCGGGGGAGGCGGGGGACATCGAGTCCGAGTGGACCATGTTCCACGCCTCCATTGCTGAGGCGGCCGACCGGAGCTGTGGCCGTAAGGTGGTCGGTGCCTGTCGTGGCGGCTATCCCCGAACCCGTTGGTGGACACCAACGGTGAGGGATGCCGTCAAGTTGAAGAAGGAGTCCTATTGTGCCTTTTTGGCCTGTGGGACTCCTGAGGCAGCTGATGGGTACCGGGTGGCCAAGCGGAATGCAGCTCTGGTGGTCGCTGAAGCAAAAACTCGGGTATGGGAGGAGTTCGGTGAGGCCATGGAGAAAGACGTCCGGACAGCTTCGAGGAAATTCTGGTCCACCATCCGACGTCTCAGGAGAGGAAAGCAGTGCACCACCAACACTGTGTATAGTGGGGATGGGGCGCTGCTGACCTCGACTCGGGACGTTGTGAGTCGGTGGGGAGAATACTTCGAAGACCTCCTCAATTCCACCGACACGCCTTCCCATGAGGAAGCAGAGTGTGGGTTCTCTGAGGCGGGCTCTCCTATCTCTGGGTTTGAGGTCACCGAGGTAGTTAAAAAGCTCCTCAGTGGCAGGGCCCCGGGGGTGGATGAGATTCGCCCGGAGTTCCTAAAGGCTCTGGATGTTGTGGGGCTGTCCTGGTTGACACGCCTCTGCAACATCGCGTGGACATCGGGGACAGTGCCTCTGGATTGGCAGACTGGGGTGGTGGTCCCCCCTTTTAAGAAGGGGGACCGGAGGGTGTGTTCCAACTACAGGGGGATCACACTGCTCAGCCTCCCTGGTAAGGTCTATTCAGGGGTGCTGGAGAGGAGGGTCCGTCGGGAAGTCGAATCTCAGATTCAGGAGGAGCAGTGTGGTTTTCGTCCTGGCCGTGGAACAGTGGACCAGCTCTACACCCTCGGCAGGGTCCTCGAGGGTGCATGGGAGTTCGCCCAACCAGTCTACATGTGTTTTGTGGACTTGGAGAAGGCGTTCGACCGTGTCCCTCGGGGAGTCCTGTGGAGGGTGCTTCAGGAGTATGGGGTACCGAACCCCCTGATACGGGCAGTTCGGTCCCTGTACGACCGGAGTCAGAGTTTGGTCCGCATATCCGGCAGTAAGTCGGACTCATTCCTGGTGAGGGTTAGACTCCGCCAAGGCTGCCCTTTGTCGCCGATTCTGTTCATAACTTTTATGGACAGAATTTCTAGGCGCAGCCAAGGCGAAGAGGGGGTCCGGTTTGGTGGCCTCAGTATTGCATCTCTGCTTTTTGCTGATGATGTGGTTCTGTTGGCTTCATCAAGCCGTGAGCTCCAACTCTCACTGGAGCAGTTCGCAGCCGAGTGTGAAGCGGCTGCGATGAGAATCAGCACCTTCAAATCTGAGACCATGGTCCTCAGTCGGAAAAGGGTGGCGTGCCCTCTCCAGGTCGGGGATGAGATCCTGCCCCAGTGGGGGAGTTCAAGTATCTTGGGGTCTTGTTCACGAGTGAGGTAAGAATGGAACGGGAGATCGACAGACGGATCGGTGCAGCGTCTGCAGTGATGCGGACTTTGTATCGGTCCGTTGTGGTAAAGAAGGAGCTAAGCCGAAAAGTGAAGCTCTCAATTTACCGGTCGATCTTCGTTCCTACCCTCACCTATGGTCATGAGCTGTGGGTCGTGACCGAAAGAACGAGATCCCGGATACAAGCGGCCGAAATGAGTTTCCTCCGCAGGGTGTCCAGGCTCTTCCTTAGAGATAGGGTGAGAAGCTCGGTCATCCGGGAGGATCTCAGAGGAGAGCCGCTGCTCCTCCGCATTGAGAGGAGCCAGATGAGGTGGCTGGGGCATCTGATTCGGATGCCTCCCACGCCTCCCTGGTGAAGTGTTCCGGGCACGTCTCACCGGGAGGAGACCCCGGGGACGACCCAGGACACGCTGGAGGGACTACGTCCTTCGGCTGGCCTGGGAACGCCTCGGGATCCCTCCGGAAGAGCTGGATGAAGTGGCTGGGGAGAGGGAAGTCTGGGCGTCCCTGCTAAAGCTACTGCCCCCGCGACCCGACCCGGATAAGCGGTAGAAAATGGATGGATGGATGGATGGATGGATGCCCACTGTTGGAATAAATCTACCGTATTGAAAGTCTGCATAGTTAGCAAACAGACTAAATATAATGCAGAATGGGAGTTAAATAATTTGGTTTGCAAGTATACATCACTCTCATCCATTATGTACCACTCAACCTGTTTAAGTGTCACAGAAAAGCTGGAGTCGTTAACTTTGGGTAAGAGGCAGAGGTCACCCCAGGACTTGACTGATCCCCAGTCAAGAGGTATGATGACTTTGAATTATGATAACGGCCTCTTCTTTTGTCATGTAAGTTAGACATGTTTAAAGGGATTTTATTGTTTTAATGTATTCCCACTACAATGGTTAATTTATATTTCGGACATGCAAATGCGTGAAAAAGGTTGAAACAAAAAAAAAAAACATTGTAGTGGTGGTCTGGGGGGATCCCCCGGGCCCCCACAGATATTTATTTTTTTATTTTAACAAATTAAGCAATATGGAAGACTGAAGAGTACAATAAGGCAAAATCAACAAATTTTCTTCACGCAAAACATTTATTTACACTGCTCAAGTACATGTTGATATACAAATTTAAGATTCAAATTCAATTTGCCTAATTTCTTTGCTTTTTTGTTCTGGCCTCCAACTTGAGCCAGGCCCAACTCCACCTGCACCTGATGCCTGCTTCAAGCTGTGCCACATGAATAGCATCCTCCTCTTTAAGCACTCTCATTCTGGAAAAGAATTGACTAAAATCAGTCTGTTTCACTTTGTTTTTTACTATTAACAACTACAAAGGCTAATCCCAAATGCATTCTCCAGGAAAATATTAAGTACAGTATTTTTCTGTTTTTATTGGCCATTTTTTAATTTGAAGTTAGTTCATTCTGTGTTGTGACATAATTAAAAGTAAAAAGTAGTCCTCCAAAAAAATTACTTGAGTAAGAGTGAAAAGTACACAGTGAAATAATTACGCAAGTACTGAGTAAATAGCACAAACAACAAAAAAAATAAAAATAAAAACAACAAAAACATTTGCAATTTACTGCATGGTGTTTTCTCAAGTTATACATGGCTAAAATATCCTCGTATGGGCATACAGTGTCAGACAAATACGACAATACACGAAAGCTGTTGATTTTGTTCGTCTAATGTAAACAAGAGTAGCGCGCCGTTGCTGTTGGATTTATCTCACCAAACATTATAATGAATAAACACAAAAGGAATGAAGACGTTGGTCATTTTACTCATGAGGAGGGCGCATGGGAGATTGTTCAGGTTACAGCCTCTCAACACGCTCTAAACAATCTCCCCCGTCGCTCCTACATTTATTTGAAAATAGGAGGGTTCTACAAGACATAATATTCTAAGCATTAAGACACAACACAAAACATAGGACCAGACGACACCTGTCCCGTCCCCGACCACATCCGATCACGTCCTTGGTCAAGGCGCCCTTCCATCAAATGTTGCTGAGTCATCTTCTTGAAGGCGAGACATCTTTCTATCTAAATATTGTCCATAATACTAATGCAAGCTAGTAATGCAAAATACTAATGCAAGCTACTAATGCAAAATACTAATGCAAGCTACTAATGCAAAATACTAATGCAAGCTAAGCAAATAAATGATAACTACTAAAATATATCTAACAGTTGCCTTCACGGTAACGTAGTTATGGGGAAATGATACCAAGACTTTGAAACTTTGTCACTCTTCCTGAAGCGGAGTGATTCGAAACGCCGTGTCAGAGCTTGTATCAAAACACAAGTGTCACGTGACCGATGCTTCGAACGGCATCGCTGTTTCGCTTCGCACTTTATTCTTTCAAAATGTTTCGAAGCTTTTCATTGACTCATAGTCTTTCAGTGTTTGTTATTGGCTCATGGTGTTTCATTTATTCTTTAGGTTAATCTGGAATGTGTTTTAGATATGGGGGAGAGCATCTGCATATTTTATTGTAATGACGATATAATCATTATTTGGTATGAATGAACAAAACAAATGACCATACAGACTTTTCTGAACTTTAATTGCTGTCATAGGAAACAGTGCCAGTGCTTCAGTCGTGCTCTTCTGAGGTTGCTATGGCTTCAGTTGTCCATCAGATGTCACCATCACTGAAGCCTTGAAGCTTTGAATCTTTTTCGGCACAATTGTTAGGAAAGCCTCAGTGCTTCATGAGGCTTCACTTGCCCACCACTACGGTAACGACGATCTTCCCAAAATGGTCGCCAGGTAGGCACGATGATCAGCCGGGTTGTCTTATCTAATGTTAATACCTATGCCCGGGAAGCCCAATAGAAGACGTTGTGTGAGGTGACTTTCTTGTGACGTTTGATTGGTGAACTAGACTTAAACGTCACTAGCGCTTAAATTAGAAAAGGCGCCCAATGCGGAAGTCGAAGTTGTAGTCTTGCCCACGAAATAGTTGATAAATAAGCAATAATTGATTAATAAAAGATCATTGTAACGGAGTAAAATGACCGTTTTTTCTTAGCAGCAGAAGCGGTGGAAGTGTTTTTTCTGGTCTCGTCAACTCCTGTGACTTACCGGCGACGGCGACCCCCCGCCCAAGGAAAAATCCATCGGATATATACAATTTACATAAATGGCCTATTTTGAGTTCAAAACAGCGACTTTTGCCGAAAGGCGACTGATTTTCATGTAGGATATTTACACCGGTATGGTCCTTAATAATCTCAGCTGGTGGGTATACGACATTAAAGGGTGTGAAAACTGGAATTTGGCAATATTCACGTTTCGTAATTATAATCTTGGAAAAATACGTTTGTCTGAGTTGTGAGAGCATATTAAATGTTTTGCCAAGAGTACACTGTGGAACTTTTCAGAATCTCTTTACCAAAAAGGAACTTTCCTGTTTTCACATTAAGAATGTGCAAAAGAAGTTATGAAAAATACATTGTGCAATTAATGTTTTATTATGGCACCAAATTGACTCCGGAACAAACTTGCTATTTACATTATTTCCAGTGGGGATTTTTCCTTTTTAATATGAACAACAGTGGATTTCTAAAAGCGTCTTGGAAAAACTTGTATACAGCATTTAAGGTTGCACTGTATGTAATAGAATCAAAGATCAACAACTTATGGATACAGATATCTTAAAGGCTGGATGGATTGCTGGCTAGATGGATGTATGGATATATTTTTCAGGGCAGTATTTACTGTACAGTAGGGATGTTCGATACCACTTTTTTTTTCTGACCGATCCCAGTATGACTATTCGGCCCATACCCTTCCCAGTCGACAAGGTACTGGAACCCCGTCCCCTGAGGCCTCACGTCGAGGATGCGCTACACCGTGAAGGCCGGATGGTCGTCAAAAACCTGGAAGGGTTGAGGGGGTTTGGCTGGAGGGCTTAGGGTGCAGGTGGAGACAGGCTTCAGCAAAGAGACGTGGAATGTGGGATGAATTTTCAGAGACTGTGGAAGCTTCAATTTGGGGTGAAATGGGATTGATGAGCTTGGTAATGGGGAAGGGACCAATGAAACACGGAGTGAGTTTCCGGGACTCTGTCTGAAGCGGGAGGTCATGAGAAGAAAGCCAGACAGATTGGCCCACCTTGTATTCGGGCGTCGGGGAGCGATGACGATCCGCGAGGTGTTTATTGCATGCGTCGGATCGGGTCAACACCGCTCGAACGTCTTTCAACACTGCCTGGATTCTGCTGAGATGATCCTTGACGGCGGGGACTGCCACTGCCTGCTCCTGTTCTTTGAATAATGGGGGTTGGAAACCATAGCAAGCCATGAATGGGGACATACTGGTAACAGAACTGGTGAGGGAGTTGTAGGCGTACTCAATCCATGGGAGGAATGAGCTCCAGGAGGAGGGGTTACCTGCGGCAACACAACGGAGGGCAGATTCAAGGGATTGGTTTGCCCACTCCGTCTGGGTGTTAGTCTGCGGATGATATCCTGAACACAAGCTGGCTGCTGCGCCCACTGATTTACAGAATTATTTCCATACCAGAGATGAGAACTGAGGACCTCTGTCAGAAGCAATATCGATGGGAATACCGTGGAGTCTAAAGACATGCTGGACAAGGAGGTTAGCAGTATCGAAGGCGGATGGTAGTTTGGGGAGGGGTACGTAATGGACGCATTTGGAAAAGCGATCAACAATAGTGAGAATGATAGAGTTACCTTCAGAAGGAGGTAGAATGGTAACAAAGTCCAGAGTGATATGGGACCAAGGGCGGGTATGGATAGGCAAAGGACGCAGCAGCCCAGCTGGGGGCAGGTGTGAAGACTTCCCTGAGGCACAGACGGAGCAGGCTTGGACGAACTCATTGGTGTCTTGAACAAGGCTGGGCCACCAGAAATGCTGCTGGATGACCTGAATGGTGTGGGTGATGCCAGGATGACAGGTGAGTTTGGAGTTGTGAGCCCACTGGAGAACGTCAGAGCGTGCGGAATCGGGTACGAACAGGCGGTTTGGAGTCCCGGTCTTGGGATCCGGTTGAGTCTTTTGGGTCTCCTGAACCACCTGTTCGATCTGCCAAGTGGCTGCTCCAACGAAGCACGAGGGAGGAACGATGGGTTCTGGTTCGTCAGGGCTGGAGGGGGGTGAATAAAGTTGATACAGGGCATCTGGGCATCTGGTTTTCTGTTTTTGGAGCCAGGACGGAAGGAGAGACTGAAATTAAACCTGCTCAAGAAGAGAGCCCAGCGAGCTTGTTCAGGGTTAAGGCGTTTGGGGGAACGGAGGTAAGAGAGATTCTTGTGGTCTGTCCAAATGATGAATGGTCGTTCAGTCCCCTCCAGTCAGTGCCTCCACTCTTACAAGGCCCATACAATGGCCAGTAGCGCTCGGTTGCCGATGTCGTAGTTCCTCTCGGCAGGGGACAGACAACGGGAAAAAACGGCACAGGGGTGAAGTTTATGGGTCGTGGGGTCCCGCTGCGAGAGGACAGCCCCTGCCCCCGTGTCCGAGAGGCATCAACCTCGACCATAAACTGGAGGGAGGGGTCGGGGTAGTGAAGAATGGGCGCACTGGTGAACAGGGTCTTGAGTTGACTAAATGCTTGGGATGGTGCTGGGTTCCACTGAAAGGGGGAGCTGGTGGATGTGAGGCTAGTGAGGGGAATTGCGACCTTGCTGTAATTACGGATGAATCGACGGTAGAAATTGTCGAATCCAAGGAGACGTTGCAGTTCTTTGCGGGTAGTGGGAGTGGGCTAGTTACGGCTTGGATCTTGGCAGGGTCGGGTTGTAGTTATCCTTTAGAGATAACGTAGCCCAGGAAGTGTACGGAGTAGAGGTGGAATTCACATTTTTCGGGTTTAACATAAAGGCGGTTTTCAAGGAGGCATTGGAGGATTTGATGTTGATGTTCTTCAAGGGAGCAGGAGAAAGTGAGAATGTCATCCAAATAGACAAAAACAAACCGGTTCAGCATATCACGGAGGATGTTGTTAATGAAGGTCTGGAAGACAGTGGGGGCACTACTCAATCCAAACAGCATGACCTGGTATTTGAAGTGTCCGAGAGGGATGTTGAAAGCGGAGAGTGGTGTCTTTCTTTTCAACAAAGAATAAGCCGGCCCCTACTGTAGAAGAGGAAGGTCGCATGAGTCTGAAAGCCAGAGAGTCATGGATATAGTCCTCCATTGGCTTTTTCTCAGGTCGGGAAAGGTTGTAGCGACGGCTGGAAGGAAGAGGGGCCCCTGGCAGAAGATTAATAGCGCAGTCATACGGGCGGTGGGGGGGGCAGAGAAATGGCCAGGTCTTTGCTGAACACTGGAGAGAGATCATGGTATTCTTCAGGGACTCGGGAGAGGTCAACGGGCGTGGAAGAGGGTGACGATTTATCAGAGGGCGGTATAGCGGAGAGCAGGCAGTGTGAGTGGCAGTGAGGACTCCATCTGGTGATGGCAAAGAGTGTCCAGTCGATGGTGGGCTTGTGTTTTTTGAGCCAGGGAATTCCGAGCACTAATGGGGTATCAAGGGAAGGGATAACAAAAAGTGAGATGTTCTCATGGTGATTACACCGAAATGAGCAAGGTGAATTGGAACTGTTTGGTGGGTAACGGGGGAGATGATTCGGCCATCCAGGGCTGTGACTTTCTTCGGGGACGGAAGTGGTTGGAGAGGGATTTGGAGCTGGTGAATTATTGCTTCATGAATGAAGTTGTCATAGGCACCGGAATCTATAAGGGCAGTTATGGGAGTGTTCTGAGGAGTAACTATAATGCAAGCGGGAACGGTCATGTGAGAGGGAGAGCTTGAGGGAATGGAGGTTTGGCTCACCACGATGCTCTCGGGTCACGGTGAGACTGGTCTTTTGATCGGAGGGGGCATGAGGAAATAAAGTGATCGGCTTGACCGCAGTAGATACACAGCCACTGGATGACTCGACGCTGACGCTCCTGTGGGTCTAGACGCGTTTTATCAATTTGCATGGGCTCTATGGTAGCTACGGGGAGTGACGGAAGTGCGGGAGACGGGTGAGAAGCCGATGGCGTGGTGGTCCAATTGGGAGGATTCTTACATACGCGGACCCTCCTCTCTCGTGCTCTCTCCCACAGTCGGTTATCAAGCCGAATAGAAGGGGCAACGAGATTCTCGAGAGAGGAGCGCTCGTGCCGGACCACTAGTTCACCCTTGAGTTGGTTGGAGAGGCCATTTGAAAAAATCCCCGCAAACTCCGCGTCGTCCAAAGCACCGCGTCGTCCCAAGCGCCGCGTTGTCCCAAGTGCCGCGTCGTCCCAACCGCGTTCACCTGCCAATATCCGGAACTCAATGGAATATTCAGCTACTGATTTAGCGCCCTACGTGAGCGTGAGGAGGCGACGGGTGGCTTCTTTGCCCTGAACTGGGTGATCAAATATTTTGCAGAGTTTGGCAGAAAAAGAATCGAATGAATGAAGTGCCATAATGGTCCACTTCATTGCCATAGTGGTTTTGCTGCTTTGCCACGGAGGAGGTTAGTGACATATGTTACTTAGGAACGTTCGGTGGGATAACTCTACGGTTGGAGATCGAATACGAGTGAACAATTTAGAATAAACTGGCTACATGCACCTAGGTCCCTGGAGTAGGGCTTGGGCGGAGGGACATGAGGTTTTTTGTACGGAAAGCGGGGTGGCTCGGTGGCAACGGGCTCGGGAGGAGTACTTACAGGGGGTTGAATGGATTGCATCTGTTGGGAAAGGAGGGAAACATGTTGCAAAGGGGAGTGGAGCATTTCAATTATTTCTTGCAGGTTTTTGTCCTATCATCCAATGTGGGCACCTTGGAGGGTTAGTGCGTTCTTCAGAGCCTCCGGAGTTGCTGGGTCCATCGTGGCCTAAGTATTCTGTCACTTGTGGGGAGTAGCTGGACCCAAGAGCAGGCGGAGGCAGATGTAAAATGATGAACAGTTTATTGAGGAAATGTTATGGAGGTGGTCCTGGATGTGTTGGCAGGCGGCGGCATGGACAGATGGCAGGCAGTGGACAGAACAGGCGGCTGACTTGGTGGTAGGAATGACGTGTGTCAGGAACACAGGGGAGCACTGGGTAATAGGAGACAGACAAGAGTTAACAAGAGAAGCCATCCATCCATCTGCTACCGCTTATCCGAGGTCGGGTCGCGGGGGCAGTAGCTTTAGCCCAGCCGAAGGATGTAGTCTCTCCAGTGTGTCCTGGGTCGTCCCCGTGGTCTCCTCCCGGTGGGATGTGCCCGGAACACCTCACCAGGGAGGTGTCCGGGAGGCATCCGAATCAGATGCCCGAGCCACCTCATCTGGCTCCTCTCGATTTGAAGAAGCAACGGCTCTACTCTGAGATCCTCCCGGATGACCGAGCTTCTCACCCTATCTCTAAGGGAGAGCCCGGTCACCCTGCGGAGGAAACTCATTTCGGCCGCTTGTATCCAGGATCTCATTCTTTCGGTCACGACCCACAGCCCGTGACCATAGGTGAGGGTAGGAACGTAGATCGACCGGTAAATCGAGAGCTTTGCCTTTCGGCTTAGCTCCTTCTTTACCACAACGGATCGATACAAAGTCCACATCACTGCAGACGCTGCGATCCGCCTGTCGACCTCCCGTTCCATTCTTCCCTCACTCGTGAACAAGACCCCAAGATACTTGAACTCCCCCACTGGGGCAGGATCTCATCCCCGACCTGGAGAGGGCACGCCACCCTTTTCCGACTGAGGACCATGGTCTCAGATTTGGAGGTGCTGATTCTCATCCCAGCCGCTTCACACTCGGCTGCGAACTGCTCCAATGAGAGTTGGAGGTCACGGCTTGATGAAGCCAACAGAACCACATAATCTGCAAAAAGCAGAGATGCAATACTGAGGCCACCAAACCGGACCCCCTCTATGCCTGGGCTGCGCCTAGAAATTCTGTCCATAAAGGTTATGAACAGAATCGGTGACAAAGGGCAGCCTTGGCAGAGTCCAACCCTCACCAGAGATAGGAGAGCCCACCTCAGAGAACCCAGACTCTGCTCGCTCATGGGAAGGCATGTCGGTGGAATTGAGGAGGTCTTCGAAGTATTCTCCCCACCGGCTCACAACATCCCGAGTCGAGGTCAGCAGCGCCCCATCCCCACTATACACAGTGTTGATGGTGCACTGCTTTACCCCCCTGAGACGTCGGATGGTGGACCAGAATTTCCTCGAAGCCGTCCGGAAGTCTTCCTCCATGGCCTCACCGAACTCCTCCCATGCCCAAGTTTTTGCTTCAGCGACCACCAAAGCTGCATTCCGCTTGGCCAACTGGTACCCATCAGTTGCCTCAGGAGTCCCACAGGCCAAAAAGGCCCGATAAGACTCCTTCTTCAGCTTGATAGCATCCTTCACCATTGGTGTCCACCAACGGGTTCGGGGATTGCCGCCACGACAGGCACCGACCACCTTACGGCCACATTGTGAGGGTCTGCTGGGAACGTCTGGCAGCATTCCCAGCAGACCCTCACAATACGTTTGGGCCTGCCACGTCGCACCTGCATCTTCCCCCACCATCGCAGCCAACTCACCACCAGGTGGTAATTAGTTGACAGCTCCGCCCATCTATTTACCCAAGTGTCCAAGACATGCGGCCGCAAGTCCGATGACATGACCACAAAGTCGATCATCGAACTGCGACCTAGGGTGTCCTGGTGCCAAGTGCACGTGTGGACACCCTTATGCTTGAACATGGTGTTCGTTATGGACAATCCGTGACGAACACAGAAATCCAATAACAGAACAGCACTCGGGTTCTGATCTGGGGGGGCCGTTCCTCCCAAACACGCCCTTCCAGGTCTCACTGTCATTGCCCATGTGAGCATTGAAGTCCCCCAGCAGAACGATGGAGTCCCCAGCTCATATAAACCCGTGGTGATGAGGCTGATTGAAGACAGGGGCTGAAAACAGAGCGGGGACGGGGGAAACAGAGGACACAAAGCACCCTCCCGGCTCCAATAATGGAACTGCATGGCATTATATGACACCACTACTACTTTTGATACATACCCTTTCAATTATCACAAAGACAGTTCATTGAGAACACAGACCTTTCTTTCTTTCTTTTTCTTTCTTTCTTTCTTTCTTTCTTTCTTTCTGATGCATTCGATGATCCGGCAATGTGTCAAATCGTCACAGTGTCGTGCCAGCTACTGTCAAGGAGGACTTACTCAATGATTATTTTTTTTGCTTTAAGTATCGGTGACTGGTACCCGATACCTTGAAATCAGCCCGATACCCGGCCATTCCTAATATACAGTATACTATTTGGGAGAAATTTAAATGTGTTTTTAAAATACCCTATTGCGTTTGCCTTGATTAAAAACCTTGACTGAAATCCCGGTGATCGGTCAGCAAGACTGTTTCGAGAGTTTTAGGAAAGAGGTCTTAAATTGTCAACGTACCCTTGTCCTGGCCAATGAGGGGATTAGCCAGGGGGATCGGAGAGTGTGTCCATGCATGAATCAAAGCCATGTTCAAATACAGATTTACTGCTCTGATTTTAAATGAGACAAAAGAGCACCAATTTGTTTTAACATGATTAAAATCCACATTTTATGGATTTTAAGGAATGCTACATATCAGTAATCAACAGCTGGTCTTAATACAATATAACTTCTCAGATGATAAAAAGACACTAAAGGCAATAATGACACTAAGCTTGAGATAATAAAGGAAAAGGGTACAGGAATGTGTTACATGCTTAATTTTCAATTAAAAGGGGTCAGTATAATTGGATCTTGCACATTACTGTATGTGTATTTGTGATATTGTTTTTCTCACATGTCAACAATATCTCCTACAACACTATAAAATAAGTACATCACTAAATTTTCCATCATGTTGTTATATGTAATTTATATATGTAATTATATATCATTGAATCAGTCAAGTCTACAGTTTATTATGGAAGGTTGGTCATTTTCCTGCATATAGGAATTAAAATCCCTTGTGGTAATACCCAAATCTGTTCCTCAACTCATTTTCTTTTAAATATTAGGTGAGCCCTAATGTTAATGTTTAACTGAATAATGAAAGTGCAGCTGTGGGCAGCCAACGGGCACTGCAATCATAAAACTATAATGGCACTCTAGATTGGTGCGGTCCAGCAAAATCTAATAACCATTCACTTGACTGCTCTACTAAAGTGTTCAGTGTAAAATCAATGTCCAAAATGTATGCTTCTTCTCCACTTCTTGTTTGTTTCTGCTTATCTATTTGTATGTTCTGCCACTTAAATGGTTATCGGCACTGGGTGATTAAAAACGTCCATTTTAATGTCTGTTATGTGAGTTGACACGATTGATGGCCTACAATCTCTTGATCAATTAACCAACTTTTTTTTTTAATGGCATTGCATGTGAATTTGATTACATTTTATGGGCACACCATTCGACCTGCACATCCATATAAATG